>NC_056732.1:1720021768-1720321768 GCF_019279795.1 Protopterus annectens | reverse complement strand
ACCAGAGTTCCTCTGTGGCGACCCTTAACTGGGAAAAGCCAAAAGAAGAAGAACAAACTTTTTTGTGGGTAGTAGACTCTCCATGGGGGGTATTTTAATTTAGGAACTGGTCACTGATCATCTACTAATTTTATTTTTTCTTTGATCCTTTCTACTACTCTTAATCTTTGAACAGAAAATATGCATCTGCTTTAGACATACATACCAGAACTACAGCAAAACTGTAGCTTTCCCTTCTACAGTATCCAGGGAGCATGTCAGAATACTCAGATTAAAAGTCTGGACCTTTACTCTGTTGGCCCCAGCTGGCATTGTTAACGCATGTGAGATCAAGCTACTGTGAATCTAGTATAGTTTCTGACATATTACATGATAGCAACCTCACATTTATAATAGATACCTGGTTAAATGATCAGTTTGGCACTGAACATTCTTCTAGTGTCTCCAATATTCCATGTCCGGGCATAGATTTGGCTGGTGGAGGTAATAACAGTGTATTTTAAATCTTAGACTTGTTTCACTTCCATGGGTGTGGCATGATTTCTTCTTATCTGCCATCTACCAGGTGGCATGATTTTTTTTTACCTTTTCCAGACTTCCTGCTCATCATAGGTGATTGATAAAATTTGGTGACTTTAACATCTGAGTCAGTCTCAAGACTGATTCTTGCTCTTAAATTAATTCAGATTTTTAAAATATTTCAGGGTGTTCTGTCTTCAAACAGAGCACTCACTGGGCTTTATTTATTTACTAGTTCAGCTCACTATGCAAAAGTGACTCTCTTCATGAATGAAAAGGGACCACAACCTTGTTAAATGATTTGTTCAGAGTCACACACTTGGCAAAGGGACACTGAAGGAATCAAACCCAGAGATGCAGAATTAAGATCATTATCAGCTCATAGATTTAAATCATATGTGCTAAACTATCAGATTTGACTTTAGAGGAAAATGTGTCATCTTTGTCTTAACTGCAGAGCTGATTCCTTGCTTAAACTACCATTTGCTCCATTTGGACTTGGAAATCTCTGTTTTGGTCACCCCAATATTGAGCTATTTTAGTAAAAGAATTTATGCAGTATTTCCAAGAATTACTTCAACTCGTACTTGTGCTGGACCTGTTCCTTCTGAAGTACAGTGCCAATGACCTAGTTAGGCACTGGCCTATAGTGTAGCGATCACTGATTTTCCTGATTAATTTGCACCTTGTCATGACTGTCCTGCTAAGATGGACAATCTTTTGTATGACCAGGTGCTCCATATTCAATAAAATGAGATGGACAGTGGAACACTACCAGACGACTAGGTCCTCATTATAACAAGCTTCAATTTGGTGGAATATTGTTCCATTTGTCCACCTACAATCATCCAGAAGAAGACAATGATCTTATCTGCAGAGATTTTAGTAGCTGCTAACCATCCAGCTACGCCTTTTCATCTCACTGACAGCATACACAATTCAGCCTGTCTAGTAATGCATTTTCTAATGCTCATTGTGAGGGTGCTGGCTGTTTTTTTTTGCAGATAGGATGATGAGATAATACTTGAGAATGCCCAGGATGGAAAGGATTGTACAGGAGAGCATATTCCTCTTCTTGCCAGTGCAAAAAGGAATTGCTGGACAGTTTTAGAAGTAAATGTTTCCCGATCTATGTGGGGATCTGGAATTTTTGAGAAAAAAGTTTCTGTTCATGGTTTTCTTTTTGCTCAGAAAATTATTTTAGTGCACTTCATTGTGCAAGAAAGTGTCTGTACCACTGTATTTTTTATCATAAAAGAAAAACTGCTTATTTTTTATAACCCTTGGACTTGGACTTTTAGTGCAGTAATATCACAATCTCTGTCTCCCTGTAAATACATATTTATATGTGTATATCAAATGTAGTTTGGTCAGCTCAAGATTAACTGAATAAATATGATTGAATCCCAGTTAAGTAACTTGTGGAAAGTTTATGAAAACAATATACGTCCCTCAAAGGGACCACAACAGAGCTCTTTTCACTGATTAAAACTTCATGTGATGCAGCCAGCTTGGCTCAACATTTGCATTCAGCGTATGTGCCATTTGAGATTTATCAATATAATCTTATACTGTTCCCTGGCTGATGAAGGAAAACCCCTTCCATATTTATACTTCACAGATAAATTAAAGAAATAAGGAATGAAAGGTTACACAAAGTGCAAAAAACACTGGCATGTGGCCTCCGTGTCTCTGATAGTGGGAGGTTGATAGTAAGTAAATTAATCCCCAACTAACATAACCCTAGCTACCTCCTTACTAACATACCTCTCCATATAGGCATCCAAGGAACTTGGGGACAAAACTGGGTTGGGTTGCATAGCTAGGATTGTTAAGACCCTGTGGGTCATTAGGCTAGTATAAACCTATGAACCTATGAAAACCTAGCAGACTCAAATGAGATACCACATTACAGTGTATCACTAAAAATTTAAAATGCATCATTCTATTTCTATGTAGTAAAAACAACCTGCCTGACCAGAATTCCCATCAAAAACAGCCTTAATACCATTACAAATAAAAATAAACAACATTTTAAATTACTTCTTCAGTAAACAGACAAATTAACAAACAAATTAAGGTGGCAGGCAGATTTGTCCCTTTGGACTATCAAAATAAGCTGAAACCGAGTGTGCCTCAGTCTAAAAACAATCTTTCTAGTAACAAAATTCTGATGGTCGGAGGGGCTGCCTGCTTTCATTTCTGTCTACCTGGTCTGGAATGACCGGTACAAAACAAACATGTAAAAGAATGTAATGAAAATAATTTGATTTGAGAAATAGTTGGAATTATGAATTCTCATGCTCCCTCTGCTTACCAAAATTAGGATTACATGAGAAATGACAACCATTGATTGAACTAATGCCACGCAAAATACATTGCTAAGGTTTTCTTTAACATCATATTCATCAATAAGAAAGTAAGATACTGACATCAAAGACTGAAACAATACTAATTTCATGAACTTTAATCATACTTTGACTTAGGAATGGGGTCCATTCCTGTCACGGTATTAGAAACCAAAAGATTTGGCGAAATTAAAAAAACTAAGATGCAAACATGGTTTTATTTGTCATGCAAAAAGCTAAAACATTTTAACAGTATAATCCACATTAACCAATTACAGGGTAAAACAAATATAACTACAAATTAAATCTTTGGTACTACCAAAGCAGCCACCCTATGTTTTTTTGAGATTTCATGAAGTTTTTAAAACTAACAAACGTAGTTCAAATACTCACAACTGCTTTTCTTCTTTCATACTTTCTCCTTTCTCTCTCCCATTCTAGTATTTGGAAACAAAAGGGATTTCAGGCACATTTTAAATCTGACAGATCTTGCACAGGAAATTCATAAAAAGTGCTGTCTGTTTCACAGTAGATGTGATGGAGATAACCTTTCCAGTATGATACAGCTGCTGTCTAGTGAGTTTCCTTAGTATATGTTTCATATTGTGCATATACAATGCCCTGCATGAAAGGCAGTGAGTTTCCTTAGTATGTTTCATATTGTGCATATACAATGCCCCGCATGAAAGGCACAGAGCACGTGTTAATAATTTGGTGTGTCCTTCATAAAGTAGTCACTTTTTACTCTCACACTGTTTCATTTGAACTACAAGAGCAATAAGAGAGTATGTATGCACTGTGTCTAAAATATATTGCAGGATGAATAGGAAGTCATTTTGGATTCACCACCATCTGAGCTGTCTAGAAAGTGGCTGGTAACATCAGATTCTGTTTACAGGGCCTGAGCTCCTTAAGGAGTAGAGGGGGCATGTTCTTCTTTGGGTCTTTGTGTGTGTGGTTTTGAGTGAGTGTGTGTGTCTGTGTGTGTGTGTGTGTGTGTGTGTGTGTGTGTGTGTGTGTGTGTGTGTGTGTGTGCGCGCGTATGTGTGCACGCGTGTGCACGCACATACATGTACATGTGCACAGTCTCGTGTGGGGGGCTGCTTGTGTGTGCATGTCTGTTCAATTTGCATCAGTGAAAAGGGTCTAAATCTGTGTCTATAGGTTTGCCTTTGCCTCTGCATGTTTCTGTATGTATATGTACATGAGTTTTCATACACATGCATGTGTGTAAGCTGCAATTTCATCACTTGCCAGATTGCAAGACTATGGGTGGTATTCATAGACTGCATATTGCACTGTGTGAAGTAACATGAAGAGTGGTGGCATGCAGGAAAATGGCAATTCAGACACCAATGGTATAGTCACATAAGGAGAAAAAAATAGCTTGTTATGCAGGGTAAGCAAGTGACTACATAAAGATATGTACATGAAGATCTGGATGCAAATGTGACCAGCAAATATGGAAATGACACTATCAAACATGACAGAGTGATTCAAAAAATGTATAAAGTAGGTCTGTAGTGCTGTGGTGTTCACCAAGTCTGAATGCAAGAAATTGGAAGTATACAGAATGCTACAATGAATGCAATAGCAGCAGATTCAGTAGGGCAGCACATGTAAGCGGACACTGTCATAGCCATTGCCTGTGATTACCCCAGTAAACAAAAATAAATAAATATATGTGCTACACCATGGCCATCTGTGCCAGTGCAAATGGCACCATCAGTACCAAACTTACCACCGTTTGGCTGACCAGCAGATCATGGATTACTTCCATGTGGGGAGGTATACCATATAGGTGCCTATGCAATTATGTAGCCCACATGCAGAATCAAAGAACATCCATAGACAGCCTATCCTGGTGGACAGTAATGTATGTGAAGCTTTAACTATTTTGGCTACAGAAAACTTTCAGAAACCCACAGGGTATGCACTAGGAAATCTGCAGGTGTCAGCCTTAAGTATCCTACACCAGTTCCATGACATTATGCTGTAGAGTATAAAGGAGTATACGTAGTTCAAAATGACTGCAGAGGAGAGAAACACCACTCTGCAGCAATTCTACAACATTGTTCACCTCCCTGGGGTCCTGGGATCAATTAGTTACATAAACAGGCAACCTATAAAGTGCCTGCACATCACTCGGACAGTTCCCATGATTCTCAAATCCAGTACACACCTGACATGAACCAACATTTCATGTGGCATGTCTTTTCATGGGGTCAGGTATAAAAAAACATTATATACACTTACCATGCAATCAGGTATCCAGCCACATATACATGCTGTTACCACTGTGTGCTGCATGGGATACTGGGTATGCAATGGACCCATGGATGATGACCCCCATCTGCAAACTCCAAAGCACGGCAGACATAGGGTAAAATATTGTGTACACAGCCATAGAACATGGCGGAATGCATGTTTAATTAACTTCAAGTATGCTTCCTCTACCTCAATGGATGCTGTGAGGCATAGCCATATCATCCAAGACCTGCAAACAGTTATGTGTAGTGTGCAACATGTTGCATAGAGCAGGACAGCTAGTTAGAGGAGAAACAGATGGCCATAGTATCCCATGAGAGGCACTGTGGGTGCATTACATTATGACACTGACAAAATGGAGGTGTCTGGTCCACACCTGCTGACCATGACACAGACAACACCAAATAAAATCAAACACAGGCAATGCAGTACAGTACATGAACTGGCCACTCTGTGGTTCAGACATTACTTTACCTAATAAGGTAAGGGGATGTGTAGGGCACAGGGAACATCATTTGCACTGGTGTGGAGGAATACAGTGACAGTTGACAGCAATGCCATCATATAGGCCAGGGAATATCTCTTAACTGTATAGATTTTCACAGAATGTCCATATTTTTGACTCACATTTTGGTCCTTTTTTCATAAAATTGTGGTTTTCTGTGAAATTATTGGTAAATCATTAAAGCTTGAAGTTAGAAAATAATGAGACATTTGAGTTGCAGACTTCATACCCTTCAGAAAATTCATGCTTATACAAAACCTGTTATTCTATCAGCTTTCTAAGTCTGTAAGAGCAATATTTAGAAATTGTCCCTATTTTTTGGGCCCTTGTCCCACTTTTATTTATGTCTTTGTCCAGATTTCTTGCTGAAAGAGGTTAAGAGGTATGGCCAGGGTCATGGGAGGTGGATGTGGTCATCATGTAGTCTAGTAGCAGGTTGTGAGAAGTCAAGAAACAAATCTTCCAGTGGCAAGGTGGAGATACCATTTTGTGAATATCAGTAATATCAATTGCGTAAAACTACAGGAAAGTGCATTGCATAATGACGGAGTTCCCCATACCTAGAGCAAGCAGATGTATGGTATCAACAATCAGGATGATGTCTACATGTAGAATTGGTGTTCCACCTGTCCACAGGCAAGTCCACAGGCAACATTGGTAGTGTAGAACTACAGGAGTGAGATCATGCAGTCTGCTATCCCAGCATGGATCCTGATGAGTGCTGGTGATCATGTGTGTGAGACTAGCCATGGCCAGGTGTGGCAACATCTGTGTCCACAGCTGATAGTGATGCTATCTCAGGAACAGTTTGAATCATCTGAGTATGCTGAGCCAGTGACAAACTACCTTGCATCTTCTATAACCATGGATTGCAGGACCTGCAGGGACAGACTAAAGGACAGTTACCATCTTTCTCATGGCTACATCAGTGACTGCCACATTACCCACAAGTAACCTGAACAACAGTGTCGGCTCTCTAGCCCTATACTCCATGTCTGTGCAGGCATTGGATGTCATTGTGCAGGCCATGCAGCACACTCACTTTCTCTATAATAGTGCAAGTAGCAGCTCTGCAGGACATGCAGCACACTCACTGTCTACATAATGGTGCAGGTAGCAGCTCTGAAGGCATGCAGTACACTCATTGTCTACGTAATGGTGCAGGTAGCAGCTCTGCATGCCATGCAGCACATTCACTATCTCCATATTTGTGCAGGTAGAAGCTCTGCAGGCCATGCAGTGCACTCATTGTCTATGTAATGGTGCAGGTAGCAGCTCTGCATGTCATGCAACACATTCACTGTCTCCATAAAGGTGCAGGTAGAAGCTCCACATGCCATGCAGCAAACTCACTGTTTCCATAATGGTGCAGGTAGCAGCTCTGCCCACCATGCAGCATACTCACTGTTTACATAATGGTCCAGGTAGTAGCTCTGCAGGCCATGCAGCACACTCACTGTCTACATAATAAATATTTTTATACAATCTATAGTTCTATAACTGTCATTAACTAATTGGTTAATATGATTAGAAACAACTCAAAATTAGAGCTATCCACATACTCAGGTTCTTAAATGATTCTACAGTTTCAATCATGGTGTACTGTATTAAATATTCACCTTTCAGTTTATGTCTACCAACTCTTATATGCTTAGTTTTTTATGCATTTATCAGCATATTCTCCTGTGACCAAATGGTCAAGTTCTTTGGATCTCCAATACAGCAGGCAGACTCTGCTTCTAAATAACAGGATTGCTAAATCCTGTTTGAGTCAAATCCCAGCCAACAGTCAGGATATGTTGACTAGGATGCACAGCATAAACTAGTTACACTAGAGTAGTTATTATTATTTATTTTATATGACATTTGTTGGCCAGGTATGTCCGTCTGTGCCAAAGCCCTTTTTCAGCAGAGGCTCGGGGAGAAAAGCTCCACAGATATTATACAAATCAAATACAATGCATAGATTAAGCAGCAAATACCTGGAAGCCATAGGTAGATACAGTCATTGCCCAAGAGTTACTCTTGTTTTGTGGTTGTCTCAGGTCATGCAAATGGATCTATTCAGTTCAAGGACCCCCCTTTTATGTTAATGTTACATCATGAAGGCCTTATGTCAGAAACCTCAGGTCAAGCAGATAAGAACTATCCTTGTCCAGTCCCTAGGCACATGGATTAGGAGAATTATTAAATAAAGCCCTAAAGGCAGTGTTATGGAATGACAGTATCATATGCAAAAAAAATGCCCACTCAATTCCAAAATACTAAGAACCAAATAAATATTCAACCAAAGACAAAAGGTCAACAAAGAAGTTTAACTTCAAGGATGTATTAAGTGCTTTACAAAACAGAAAAATGACTTTTCAGAAAAAAGCACTACAAATAAGACAACTATTATAACTCAAATTAGTAATTACTAAAACAAACCTTAAAGGGACAATGTACCTAAATGGGTCTATATTAGATCACCGAACGCTTAAAAAAGCAAACGGTGATTAATCGACTCTATGTAAGCGAAAGCTTACAATGCTGAACTGTCAGAACAGCGATTTTTTTTTCCAAGGGAAAAAAATCGCTGTTCTAACAAAAAAAGAAGAAAACACTTTAAACATTACATTAAGTGGGGGGCTTTGTCCCCCCCTACTTAAATATACCAACTCCGAGACTGCACTACAGTGCCAAAAACAGCAAAGTAACAAAGCGGTCAAGCAAATTCTTTCCCAGGGAAAGAATTTGCTTAAAAGCCGCTTCGATATTTTGCCGTTTCAGTCTTTTAACTTCGACCAAGAATGCATCTTTGGTCTTCTAATAGGGAACCTACCTAAATTATACAACCTTAGGTAAAAAAGTGCATTTGATAAAGCATTCACATTACAGCTGCCCCCCTTTTAAATGATCACATTTACATTACAAGTATTTTGTTGAAGTTATATTTCCACTTTGACTATTGGCTTTTGGTGGCATATTTGTCTGGTTCATAGTACAAAAAAATAGGACCAGCTATTTCTGTAAGGCATGTGGATGTGTTATAAAGTATACCACAACCGGGTCTATATTAGAACATCGAAGTGTTACAACATCGAATGTTCTAATATCGACCCATATTCAGTGAACGCTTGAAATAGCGAAGCTGCAGAACACCGAATATTTTCCTAGGGAAAGTATTCAGTGGGCCGTTTCTGCGGCTTCGCTATTTCCTCAACTGTGGTGCAAGGTGACAGACCGGGTTAAGGTAAGTGTGCGAACGGACCGAGGTAAGGTGAGTGTGTGATAGTTAGGGACCTTAGGGATAAGGAGCGGATAAGGTGAGTGAGCGATAGTTAGGGACCTTAGGGTTAGGGAGTGGGTAAGGTGAGTGTGCGTTAGTTAGGGACCTTAAGGTTAGGGTTGGGTTAAGGTAAGTGGATAGCTAGTAGTGAATGTGCGGTTTAGTGTAGGGTTTTGTGAAGTGTGTATTTGTGGATTATGTATTTTGGTGTGCTTGTGCTGTGTGTGGGCTTTCTCAGAACAGCAATTTTTTTCCAAGGGAAAAAATTCGCTGTTCTGAGCATTCGAGTATATCACATTTCGAGATTCCAAGGTCAAGCTTATGGTGTTCGATATTTTGGAATTTCGATAATGTGATATGTATGTATGTATGTATGTATGTAGGTTCATACTAAGCTAACTGCCCTTGCGTGCCCTTTTCAGCCTAGACAATTATCCCTTGTGAGACTCAATCCCTGCACCTTGTGTTTGTAAGGCAAACACCTTAACCATTAGGCCACCCTCCCAACCCTTCACATAGCCCCATCACAACCTCAGTAGCTAACAGGTATATGGGACTAATTTAAGCAATGCTAAAATTATGTAAATTTGTACTTCCATGTGCTTTACAGGCTGGGGCCTTGGACAGAGAAAAGGGCAGAGTTTCTATGAAAAAGAGATGGAAAATGCATGGAGAAAATGCACAGAGTGAGGGAAAAACAGAATTTAACAGATGGGGTGGTGATCAGTTGTATAAAGTAGGTTATAATTTAGACAAAACATAATAGGCTAGGAAATATATCAGAAATAACATTAAGAGCTTATTAGTGGTGTTGTCTTTGTCGTTTTGGCAAAACCAGCTTTATAACTTGAGACAGGGAGGTTTTTTTTTATGTTGAATTGCCAGTGTAAGACAGAGAGATGTCTGACTGTGCTCATTTCCATGGTAGGTACAATAAAGCCCTGCCTAATATCTAGATGACCCAAATTCAAGTAATGGCTTGTTAGGGGAGAATGGCAGTGAAGGATAAGATTCTGCAGGTGAACTGGGATTCTTATAGTTTGTTGTTCCACCACCTGCAACTGCAGGGCTGCAGGTAAGGAAACACATAAGAATGGGAGAAGTAGCTTTACTATTTTCAAGCTGAAGACAGTAGCCCTCATTAATGTGTGTGTTTTGAAGCATGCGTTCATGCATACACACACACTCACACACACACACACACACACACACACACACACACACACACACACACACACACACATACATTGGAGGAGGGAATAGCCCATTTCAGTGAAGTAAATGCCCACATCATCCACCCAGATGTAGGGTTAGGGCCAAAAGAAATGCCCTCATAGCAGGCTATTATAGGCAAGAGCACAAACCACTTCCATGGCTGCCTAGACTTTGACCCTGGAGGCTGCCCACTGCTGGGTATATACAGCTCAGGGGAACAAATGTGCTCAAACCTGATGAGAAGACCTTCATGCTCAACATGGATGGAGGCAAAAAGAAAATAAATGTAAAATAGATGGCTGACAGTTTTTTGTTAGGTTGTTGGTTGAGTGGTTGTTCATTAGGCTTAATGTTTGGATGTAGCTCCAGTTGGGGCGTTATTACTCTATAAGATATGGCTAGATGAAAGCACCGACTAATCAAATTTAGTATTTTTCCATCTTATAAAATTATCTAAAATATGTCTCAATTTTCTAGTTGCCTCATAGCCAAACCACCATGCTGCCTCACAGTTATTGATCATAGGTTCATAGGTACTTACTGGGTTATTGATATGTGAGGAAATTAAGAAGCCTAACCTTGTATTCGCATGGTAATTATTAGCACCTGTATCATGCAACAAGAAAATCCAGTGACAGGCCGAACAAGAATATGTTGGAGTAATTCTATGTTTCCCTTATCCATGAGGGTTGATGGTACTAAACCACTGGTAAATTTGCAGTTGCTTATCCATTCATCCAAATTACATTTGAAAAGAGTAAGGGAAACACTGCTTTAAGTAGACTAGAAGATTGTTCTGTAGGAGTGGTATTCTCTGTGGTATAGACCTACCTCTCCAGCATGTTTTATTCATTTTGCAAAACAAGATTTAGGTCCCTTGAGTGGGCATTTATGATGCTACTGGATTTGCAAATGTGTGATAAGTCTGGCAGAATATGGTCTGTTGAGGCTCTAGAAACAAGGTAGAGTCACTGTTCAATAGCCTGTATGATACTGAGAAGAAGAACAAGGCTTTGAGATGGTTTGCATGTTTTTTTTATGATTTAAGCCTTTGATTTAGTTTTAGTGAGAAAGCATTATGGTAATTCCATTTGTGACAAGTCTTTGGACAGGTACATACCAAAAGGGGCATTATATTAATGATCGCCCTAATGAGTGTTGAGTACAGTGGAGCGATTACATCCCTGGATCTGGATGTCATACCTTTAGATATAAGAAGTGCAATGAAAAAGGACTTTCTTACAACAGTGGCTACATGGTGTTTAAAGGACAGTTCATTGTCAAAAGAGGTCCCCAGATCTCTAACTACAGAACTGATTTTTGGGGGGACGGGCTGTCACTGTAATAGTTAAAGAGGAATCATGCTTGTCAAAGGATACAATTGCATATTTCTTGGTATTAAATTTTATTCCATGGTTTTTACACTACCTTCTTGTTTAGGATAGACCGTCTTGAAGGATCTTGTCCCTTGAGGTCAGCCACAAGCCCTTAATAGCAGCATCAACCTCCATGAAATAAATGCCAAAGAGGTGTGGCTAAAAGACTGAACTCTGGGGCACTCCACTAATGACAGGTCATTTTTAAAGGAGGTAGAGCTGCTCACCATTACTGCCTGAGTTGTATTAATGAGCCAGTTTGTTATCCAGTGAGTTACACAGGCATCAACATTTAGCTGGGAGAGTTTATCTATTATGCCTGAGTGTAGGGGTGGTGTTGAGCACCTTTGCAAAGTCTAGATATGCAGTATGTACTGTTATGCCCTCATCCATAGCATCAATGAATTTTGCTGAAGAAATTGACTGGCTTAAGTAGGCAGGACCAGCCCTTGATGATTCTGAAATGGGTTGGGTCAGAGTCTGCAGGTTACCTATATCTCTATTTACTAGTTCCATAATGATTCTTTAGAAAGGTTTACAGATGAGATCGGTCAGGCTTATGGGTCTGTAATTAACCAGGCAAACTGAAACCACACCTTTGTGCAAGGAAATATCTGTTGCTGTCCTTCATTCATCTAGCATGAAGCCTGAGGCGTAACAAGTAATGTCTCAGACTGACCAGTAGGCCTAGTATGTTATCCAGTCTCACAGATGTAGTACTCTTGCACTCAGACAGTGCCTTAAGAATGTATTCACTTATTCCTGGAAGATTCAGAGACGGGTGTGTCTAGATTCAAGTATTTGATCTGAGAATATTGGAGAGGTAGGTGACGTTAGAGCTGAATTTGTTAGCAAGTAGACTGTCTATGTCCTGTGGGTCTGAATATGTGATACCATTCACTATTAGCTCTTTGCAGTGCTGGGCATTCTTTGATATTTCTAACATAGTTAAAGAATGCTTTGTGTTTACTTTTCATCTGGGTTGTTATTTTTACCTCATATCTGGATTTGGTTGATTTGATCAGGATATGGATTTGCTTGTTTAGTTTAGCAAAAGTGCTTTTGGTTTCTTAAAATATAGATTTATATTTGCCTGTAATGTTTTATTTTTTTGCTTTGCTTTGTTTTTATTATAGAGCCTGTTTTGTGTTAGAATTTGGTGTTGCGTTTATTTCTGGGGGGAACCGATGCACCTATGCAACTATTTACGTGTGCATAGAATTAAGAAGTAAAAAGTTTCTGCGTAAGCAGTGGGGACATTGAGATGGAATGGGCTTTTGAATTTAGCCAGGCCATCACTCAATTTTAGTAGATTAGCCTTTGCATGGTCTCTGAATGGAGATACTGGAGGATGCTGCAGACTTCAGTCTTACAGTGAATGTGACTGACTTGTTGTCCAATCCGAACAAGGAGGAGAGCAGAGCTGCCCCATATTGATAAGGATCATATCCAGGAATTTATCACCCCTGGTAGGAGTGCAGACTAACTGGTCCAGTGAGTTTTTATTGATGAAGTCCAGAAATCCCTACGCATACATGTTTTTTGGGTGTATAAGGCTGCCAGTTTATGGAGGGATAGTTCAAGTCTTGTAGGAGAATGGTGTTTGGCTTAATACACACAGACTATAGTGGTTAGGTAGGAAGTATGGCTCAAAGGGGGCATACAGTGGGTCCTATAGTTAGCTATGATGTGATGATGGGTTTTATTTATAGTAAGGTGGATATGGAGGAGTTTGAGGTTGTTATCATGTCTAACAAGTCTGGAGGTGAGATTTTTTTAAGAATACAGAGACACCTCCACCTTTACTGTATTTGTCTAACACAGTGGACTTGTATGAGTGATACACATTGAAATCCTGCACTGATTGAGAACTTTCACTCAGGTCTCTGTGACAATGCATAGACTGATATTTTTCAAGGATAAGCAGTGCTTGTAGGGTTCATAGGTTGGTACTAGGCTATCAGCCCTAGGGCCTATAAAAGCCTAGCCATAACAATTCCCTGGCTATTTCTTCCCACACTATTTACTTCCCTGGACCCCTGTCTAGCAGGGCGACTGACGTGATCCCCGGGGTGAATTTCCTTTCTCCCATCCAATCTTCAAGGTTCCTTTTGAAGAGGACCAAAGAAGCACTCTGCTTGACATGTATGGGCACTCTATTCCAGAGTCTGGGGAGTCTCTGGGTCAGGAACCTATCCCTCCAGCATGTTTTGTTTATTGTGATGACAAGGTTTAGATCCCTGGAGCATGTGGCTCTGAGGGATTGGGATTTCTTTAAGTGTAGCATGTCCAACAGCTCTGGGTTTGACATGGCCTTGTATGTTAAGCAAAGATCGCCTCCGAGTAGACGATATGCGACAGAGTATAGCTGTACATTTGTGTTAAGGCTCCTTGTGTTGAGCAGTACTACCTTAACATTGTCAGGATTCTGGTTAGTTATGTTGATAGCTTTGAAAGACTGACACGGCTTAAAAATATAGGAACTATGGGGGTGGACAAAGTCAACCAATATACCCCTACTAGTGATAGGTACAGTCCATCCATCAGGTAGGAATGCGTATCATCTCCTCCCAGGATGACATATATTGATCTAAGAAGAACATGGATGTTTAACCCCAGTCAGTCTCATACAGAAGATCTCAGTAACTGGTAGCATACAGAGCTACAGGAGTTACATAAATAGTATTTGTGCCAGAACTGCACAAATGCATGGAAAACTATTTTACAAGTAACATTTAAAAGTATTTCAAGTCTAATTTACATTCACAGAAAGGAACTGTGTCAAAACCAGTAGTAGGTATGTAGAAATGCAGCATGCAAAAAGGGGTTGATGCTGATATGAAATGCAGTGTAACAATACTTAATTTGCTACTACAATATTGGATATTTGCAGAATATGCTGTTTATTAATGGGAAATCCCTCATTTTATTTGTGTAGCTGTGCTGCATGTGTGCCATCTGCTGCTATTATACACCTGTGAGGACAGACCTTTATTTACTTTTCACACTCTTCATCTTTGCAAAGAGCTAATCACAGCAGTATATGTTGCCAAAAAGTGCATCAATCTGTCACCATTTCTGCCAGATCTGGGTTCATTTGCACAGGAACATAATGCCCATAAATATTTAGCACATTGTGTTTACATGCTGTCTTCAAATCCTTTAATTTAGAAACTTGATATGCTCTATTGACGAGATGTCAGGAACATTCATTTGTAAAGAGACAGCTACAGTTCTTTATTTCACTCTGGTATTTTTTGAAACCTTTCCATTCCTTAGTAAGCTTTACTATCAGTGCATGGCATTTTGCATTCTTCACAATCCTGGCAGGCTTTGTGCCTAACACTAAGAAATTAATTGCTTTCTTTATGATCATTTGCTTCTGCAGCAGTTTCAAGTTCGAATGAATGTTTCTGTAGCCAAAATCACCCAGTGCAATCAATCATTAAAGCCTGCTAACAATTTGGTGAGGTCAGTAAGAAATGGCCAGTCATTAGCTGCAAACATCAGCAAAAGAGGCAATATCTTTGTCTTGTTTACATGAGAAGGATTGTATTTCTTCACACAGTAACCAGAATGTGGTTACTACTGGTACCCCACTCAGCCACTGGTTGAACTAAATATAACATCCTCATAATCTGATCCTACTCTCATGAGAAATGGTTTGCAATTCATACATTTCATCTTCTGACATTGATGGTTGACCTTTTTCATGACTTTGTTCATTTGAAGGGAGACTTAGTGACTGTCTGTGTTACTAAACTCACAAATTTACCTTCTTTCCCAATCACTGAGGAACACCATCAGCATGATACCATGAAGTCTGATGTCACATCATGATATTTTTTTTCAACTATTTAAATTTCACAGAAAAAAAACAATCTTCCAGTTGTAATGGATGTCATTACATAAACATTCAACAACTCTTACACCACAAAAAAGATTTGTTAAATCCTCAAATGATTATGACAATTTGAGCAATGCCACAAACATCTGTTCAGACAGTACATGTGGCTACCCTGCTATGGAGCTGTCTCAACCCTACCAGCCTGGCTGACACACCATAATTAAGTTTTAATAATAATCCTCAGGTTAAAATACAGCTGGCATCTACGAAGTGAGACTGCTTGTCTTCAAATGTTCCAGAAGGCATCCTGTGGGTACACTAAGGTACAAGAATATAGTCATCATAACAAACAACATGTCCTTCCATAACCATGTAAATGTCAAGCTCCAAATCTGAGAGCATTGTACAGAATCATGCTCCAGAGCACACACCCAAATCAACAAGCCCCAAATCTGAGAGCATTGTACAGAATCATGCTCCAGAGCACACACCCAAATCAAAAGTCATTATCACACAAGCTGTGATACCGCCAGACTGTTGTACAATTCAGTAAGCCTAGCTAAATCCCCTGATGGTGTTATCTCAAAGCTCGCAAAAGCATTCCATAATATAGATAATGTCATGGGTATTTAGTACCCATGTACATTAGTACATCTTTACCCAGTCCTAAACAACACTGGATGTCTGATGTCTGAAACTTAAAAACATAAAAGAACTATATCAAATGCAATTTTCACACACACACACACACACACACACACACACACACACACACACACACAATCGTCTATCTGAAAACCGGCATAAATTTGTTAGAATCTTGAAATCATTTACAGAAAGTTTGCTAATTGCAGCACATTGGTCCAGTGGTAAGATCTTCCTCAAATTGTTCCAATGTCTGGTTCAGTGCTAACCTTAGTCTTCATGATTGTGGAGGTTGCCGGTACTTCCCCATGTCTGCCTGAGCTTTCTGTGGGCACTTTAGTATTTTTTTCCCCATGTAACAAATATTAGCTAGTTGATTGGCTACATATATTTTAAAGTCTTTTTTTCATGATTAGAGGGTACGATTCTGATGGGCTTACTAACATCATTGAGGAAGTCTATTTGTTACGATCAGACAAGGCTAGACCTATCCTGTACAAACATCAGTCTAAAAGTCCTTTGGTCTGTAGCAACATACACACCTCCACACATATTCACGGATTTGATGCAGAGAGACATTTCCACTCACCATCACTGTAGACATGTTGCTGATTAAAGATATGCTGAAGGAAAATAATTGTGGACAACAGAGACTTGGCCAGTATATTAGGAGACAATCCCATTTTTACTTACATCAGAATGAACAAAGTTAAATCGGTCTTAGTAAATGTGCCTTCTATGTGGAATCTGCATGCCCTCCCGGCGGGAGAGTGGCGTTCCGAAAGACATGCGTGAATGGGCGTGCCTTCGTTGAAGGTTGGGCGTCGAGCTGGCAACTCGGCCCTGTAAAAATCTACTGCCAATCATTAGCGGACTGGAGTTCCGCTGTGGCGACCCATAACCGGGAAAAACTGAAAGACAAACGACAACAACTTTCGCGCTGGTTCGATTAGACATTAGACAAAGGACGCCTTGGACTTACAAATGCAGCATATGTAAACAATGCCGATTTACTTGCGACACATCAAATATCTTAGTTAAGTCTCCTGATTTGGAACTTTGGACTAACAACAGGTACAACTGCAGTTCTTAATGGACAGTGTATTTAGCTTTGTGTGATTGTAATTATTTCCCTAATTATTACATGGACAAGACTATTACAAAGTTGTCGCAGAGAATACTGTGGCAATTTAGAAGGGTGACACAAGCAAAGCCTTGGCTAAACACTCCTTGAATTTAAAAAAAATTCAGTTTTTCTATCCTTGATACAGTTGATATGAGAAATTTTAAATTACAGTGCACGATTGGAATGTTGTGAATCTCACTGGCAGATTAGATTCAAATCAGACAAAAATCCAGGTTTAAACGAGTCAGTTAACATCAAGGCCTTTTTCTTAGCATAAAGGTTATAAGATGTATAAGCATTTGTTCACCCAAACTGTTTTTCATTTTGGTCTTAATGTGATCGCCAAACCTTTGATTTTAACTTTTTTCTTTAAATATTTGTGCTTATGTTTTTTTTTTTTTTGGGGGGGGGGGGGGTGATTGGCTAAATTTGACCATGTGACTTTCAAGTCACTGTTTTTTTTCAATCTTGGTATATATGTTTGCGTGTGTGTGTGTGTGTGTGTGTGTGTGTGTGTGTGTGTGTGTATATATATATATATATATATATAAAATATATAAACAAATACACACACACACACATATAGATAAATATAAATATAGTGAATATAGTGTTTTTATTTATATATATATATATATATATATATATGTGTGTGTGTGTGTGTGCGCGCGCGCACCCGTAAACCCGAGTAAGACAGAGTGCGCGCGTTTAACCCAGAGTAAGCATGTATAGGGCTGTTTAAAGACCTGTAAGCGCGTATGCGCTGGAGTGCGCGCATTTTCACCCGAATAAGTAAGTTTTAGTCCGTCTAAGCATGTGTGCGCACGTGTGAGCTGGTGTGCGCGTGTTTGAGCTTGTGTGCGCAGTGCTGCCCCCGAGGAAACAGAAAGGAAAAAGGAAGCACAACAAATAGTAGGAAGCTACCAGGGAGTACTAGCAGAGCTAGCAAGTGAAAACAATCAGAATCAGGCAATTACACAGGCAGAACACTGGCCCAGCCCAGCACTTAAAACTCTGCAAACAACAGTGCAGTGTGTTTCTCTCAAGAGACACTGCAACACTGGAGTAAGCTACTAGAAGTGAAAACTGAAAAAGCTTCACTCAGACAAAAAATGCTAGGGGCTGCCATTGCTGTTATAAGGCGACATATGCAACATGCTGAGGGTGGTGACAATGCAAATGCTGCCGGACAACCCACAGTGAGGAGACGGAGAAGAGTGTACAGGCCCAGGGTCACCTACCAGGGGTTACATGAGCTGGAGATAGTGGAGTCCTATAGAGTGGACAGAGACCTCCTGCAGCAAATTGTTGAGCTGTGCAGGCCACGCCTCACACACAGAACCAACAGAGGGGAACCCATCCTAGTGGAAACCAAGGTATGTGTTGGCCTAGGAATACTAGCAACAGGTACCTTACAGAGACCAACTGGTGATATGATGGGGATATCACAGGCATCAGCATCCAGGGTACTGCACCAGTTCCTGGATGCCATGTCAGCACATGTCGGTGATCATGTATATTTCCCCAATTCCCGTGAGGTATTGGCCAGCAGTATGCGTCTCTTCCAGCAAATAGCAGAATACCCTGAGGTAGTGGGTGCAATAGACTGCACGCATATACGCATCAAAGCACCAGCCGGTGAGCGGGGTAGGGCCTACATTAACCGCAAGGGCTTCCCCTCCATCAACTGCCAGGTTGTGTGTGATGCCCAGGGCATAATAATGAATGTGTGTGCTGGCTGCCCTGGAAGCTACCATGATTCCCATATCTGGCATCTGACGCAGCTGTACCAGACATTTGCCAATGGGGACATCCCACATGGTCACCTAGTGGGGGATGCTGGCTATGCACTGGAGCCGTGGCTGATGACACCCATCAGAAACGCACACACACCTGAACAGGAACGCCATAATGAGGCACACTCACAAACACGAAATGTAATTGAGCGTGTGTTTGGGCTGCTCAAGTCAAGGTTCCGGTGCCTGGACACTTCTGGTGGAGCCTTGCAATACTTACCAGCTACATGTACCCAAATTGTCATGGTATGTGCTATGCTACATAATATGATTCTGTGGAAACAGCTGCAGCAGGACCAGCATAGGCCTGGGCCAAACAGCCCCCCACCATTGCCAAGGCGATCACAGGCAGAGCGTGACTCAGAGGAGGAACAACGTGAGCCTGCCCCAATAGACAGAAGGAGGCGTGCCCAGTATGCCTTGGCAAAGAGGCAACGCATAGCACATACACTGGCTCAGTAGGAACCCTGGAAATGATACCTCTCTCTGACTCCCACATATAGTGAAAGGGATGCCTAAGTTGATACAACCTGCTTTCAAACATGTACATGGAGTGTAGTATGTGCATCCAACATAGGCAGCCCTGCAGCACCACCTGAGGCATGATTGCCATGTGTTAAGCAATGTAAGGTAGTGCTAAACAGCATTTACCACTATGTAGTATATGCAAACTTGATGACCTTGAGTATCATCCTACCCTCACCAAGCATGATGCCACAATATGAAGACAAGATGATCAATTACAACAACTGGCTTAAGTATTGGTGTCAGTCAAAGGGGATCCAATGCCTGTCAACCTGGGATGACATGCTCGACAAGACATGATGCTTCGGTAGTGACGGCTTTCACCTGTCACCCCTGGTCTTTCCTCCATAGGTATCACAAGGGATAAGAAACTAGAAGTAATGCTACTCAATGCCAGAAGTCTAAACCGCAAGATGCATGCACTCCAAACTCTCCTCAGCATGGAGAATGTTGATATCTGTGCAGTAACAGAATCCTGGTTCAAGGCTCCCAAGAGCACCCTAGCACTAACAGGTTACACCTCATACCATGCTTTACAGCCCCAAAACATGGAACAAACTACAAAAGGAGGGTGAGTATCAATATTTGTCAAAGATACCCACACCCCCAGGTTGGTGGCACAGCATGAAGCATCAGAGACTATCCATGTGCAACTAACCGTGGGTAAAACTGCCTTCCAGTTCATAGCCTGCTACAGACCACCCTCCTAAACCCAGGAACCACACTTGGCCGACTGGAGAACACATGAAAATATGAAGGTCTCCCCAAACACCATTATACTGGGCGACTTCAGCTATGCCCAAGACCAGAAGTGTATCCCTCACTGGTAAGATCAGACCATAGAGTAATCTCACTGGATATTCACATCCCGACCCTAGCCCATGCCCAGAAAGCCACAGTGAAAAACTTTTCTCTAAAGCAAATTTCACACTCCTCAAAACTGAGGTGGAATCCTTCACAGCTCCTGTGCCTGTGGAAAATACAGCCCAGACCTCAGAACCCTTTATAAATGCATTATGTGAACACCTTCAGGAATGCATGGATCATGCAATCCCAAATAAAACCAAGATCCAGTCCTCCAAAGGCAAGCATCCTGTCTGGTGGGCCCCAGCCATAAACAAACCATGCAATACAAGGAGGAAGCTACTAAATGATAGAGCAAAATCCCAAAAAGGGAAGGCATATCCGATCAGTATTATTAACAAACTACGGCCACACATAAAATCGTCTAAGGCCAGCTTTGAGATAAAAATTGTACAGGACACTAAGGATAATCACAAGGCTTTCTTTAGTTATGGTAGGAACCTGGGTGGGAATTCCCAGATATGTTCACAATTAGTCCAAAATGACAAACAATACACCAAACCCACAGACATTGCCAACATCCGAGCTGACAGGTTCATTGCAAACCCCCCCCCCCCCACAAAAAGGGCAAATATCTATCCCAGCAGAGTGCTGGCCCCCTGACATCTCAGATGCTCAGGTAACAGCCAGCCTCTCCAAAGCAAAATACACAGCATTAATGGGACTAGACGATGTCCTGGGCTGTGTCCAACATGAACCCCAAGAAGAATTGAACACAGACATAAAACCACTGTTCAATCTCAGCCTTACCACAGGATATGTACCCAAAGAGCAGTGTACAGCAACAGTGGTCCCTCTCCACAAAGGTGGTGCCTCAATGGATACTGCAAACTATTGCCCCAGAAGCCTGACTAGCTTGGTCTGCAAAGCTATGGAAAGGATCATCAGGGACCTCAGAAATAAAGATATTGGGGACCTACAGACACTGGATCCTACCCAGTTTGGCTTTGTTAAGGGCAGATCCTGCCTCTTAAACCTGGTTGAGTCATTCTAAACAGTCGCCAAGGCCATTGACGAGGGGAAGGTGGTCCACACAGCCTACCTGGACTTTGCAAAAGCCTTCCATACAATACCCCACTTGGTCATTATAGATAAGCTCACCAGCTTCAATATAAACTCCTACATTCATACATAATGTACATTCCTCTTTGGAAAGACTGATGATGTCAGCACCCTATAAATACAGCAGGAGAAGGGAAATCATCCAGTAATGCGAATAGCGCGCTGTGCTAGTGTGTCTCTCTCAAGTACCATAACATAGTTAGGTAGGGGTTTGAATCCTACAAATGCCATGTGTGTGTTTGTCACACAGTTTGTCAATGTGTTTTGTGTTTTGCTTTTGTTATTGTATGACATATTATCATAACAGTAATTTCAATGCACACAACAGGTATGTGTGTGCCACTTGCAGATATGTACCTGTGACCTCTAATAGTTCCTACGTGTGAAGCCTGCCTCATATGAATACAGTTGTTACCTTTGCCAACATGTGCCGCAGCTTCCCAGACCTTAGGCCATATATGTATGTTGGTGACAATGCAGGCTACTGCAGTGATCTGTGTCCTAGGCCAACTATGTGACACACACCCATGAAAGCTTTGATAGATTAATCTGGGTGAGGGTTCATGTCTGGAGTATATGTCAGACATGTTAAAACACAGCAAAGTCTGTGAGTGATGGACATCCAGTGTAGGTGTATGGCAACTGTTGCCGATATGCATACAGACACCTTCTTGCTTAGGTGATACACCGAGGGGCTGCAGAATACCTTTGGAAATGTGAATATCACAGGATAGACACGATAACACTTGTCCACATGTACACACCATTACCCGTTCTACATGATGGGTGCTACCACCTACATGGTGCTGTTGGAATACTATGTTAAGTACATGCCGATGACAATGCTACAGTTGCATTACAGCAATACAGCATGGCTTGGACAACAGGTATCTGTCTGTATGATACCCTTGTGGTGGTTAGGTGTGTCATGTGTAGAATGCATTGTAGGCCACTGTATGCATTTGCAGTAGTGGATGGACATATCCGTAGTGTGTTGGCATGTACGTGAGACTGCTTTATGCCAAAGAGTATTGTTCCCAGGGATGTGTGGGGCTCAGTAAGAATGGCTACTGGTATAGTGTAGTACTGCAGGGATATCACTGACACCGGGTTTCCTACATCTGTGTATCAGTTGAGGAGACACCATGTAATGACCACTGAATGTCAGGCTATGTAGGTTGTGTATACCACCAGAATGCAGACCATTGACATTTGGAAACCGTATCATCCACAGCATACTGTCAAAACATGTCATACATACATGTGACCCCAGGTGAAACATATGTGTAGTACAACGCAAAGTGCCTACCAATAAGAACTACAATATATGAATACTGTGTCACATGGTGCATGTCACCCTTCCCATGTGTGCACTAAGCATCTACATGCAGAGAATGCAACTCCACCTTGTTCACAAATGTACACCTGCAACTCTTTGCTGCAAACAGCACACATGTACTGTCCACTCCCCAGCACATGCAGGCACAGGTACACACAACAGCCATGTGGCACATGTGCAGACAGTACACTTTGGGAATTAACACTGGTGTATACAAAACTACAATGCCAATCATAGATTTAATGCATCATGCATGCTCGGATATACCCACAACGATATCATTACACTGTACTGTTAACAACATGATATTATTACTACAGTGCTATGTAGTCACCCTGTGCATCAGCACCATGCTATTCTGTTCCTGCATCAATGTTACAGATGGCAGGCGGTGGCACAGTTTCATCATATGCACAGGGTGTGTACTTGGTTTGCCAGTCTGCCATTGACACATCCAGTCGACATGTATGTGTGTGTGTGTTAGTGAGGGACAACAGTACAACATGGGGCAATGTTGATGCGATGTGTGTGTGTATGTGTTAGCCCTAGGTGTTAGCATTATGTGTGTGTGTATGCATGCACACAGTTCCACCATGTGGCTACCATATACGGGTGTTTGTGGACAGCCACAGACTGTACCTGCCAGGTCATACAGATCGCTCTCTCTCGCCACGGACACGGTACCTGTGTGCCTGGCAGGGGTGCTACGGACAGTATCAGGTACTAAGCCAGACTGGGTCATCAGAGGCAGTGGGTTGTTGACTGGACACATGTCCCTGCTGGGACTGTCCAGAGCCATGTGCACGTGGTCTTCTAAGATGGTCTAATGACAGCACAGACCCAGCATTGCTGAGGCTGGTACTGGCACTATGGGAGCGGCTGCGGGTTTGTTGTCCGCAACGACTGCCAGCTGATGATGTTGCTGGCATACGTCCACGTCAACGCCTCACCCGTCCTGCACTGTCCTGGCTCATGGTCATGTAGTTGTGGAAGAGATCTAATGTGTCCCCCCAACGTCTATCGATGACCTTGCTGATATTACGGATGGCAGCTGCAACGTCACGCATAGTGTCATTCATAGCGGTGTGATGTGCTCTAAGCTCCCTCAGACCCTGTCTGGTGTACCGTTCCATACGTGCCTGTGCCTGCATTACAGCCGAAACATAGCTGATGTTGAAAGACCTCTGTGGGCACGTCTGATAGGGGCAGTATGACCACGGATGCTCCCATGAGAACCCCTGGACGTCTGCCTGTGTGGTACCATGTCAGGAATCTGGCCTTGGCTGCTGTGAGGGGATGCATGTGCCAGTGATACCACACTACCCTGGTCAATGCCCACTGTATGCTGTCCCTCAGCTAAGGACATTGGTGACACTGGATGTATCGGCAGGATGACTGTGTGCATTGATGGGGTTGACTGCTGTGTAGTGTCGATTGGCTGACCAACGACAGACCCTGTTACACCTCCCTGTGCCATTACACATGTATCATCATTATCACTATCCCCAGCAGTGGCATCAGGTTCCCTGCTGCACTCCACCAGAGCAACATCAGAACCTGTGAGAGGAAGTCAGGAAACACGGTTTACAAATGTGTACACAATGTTAGCACACAGGCACACATGCACACTCCTCAGTCCAGCAGATACAAGCACACACACACCTGCAATCCAACACGTACACAATACTGTTTGAGGGTGGGTGACAGTATCACAAGGAAAAACATCACTGCACATGTGTTAGCATGCAGATTATGTGTTGCACAGGAACATGCAGTGCAAGTGTAGACAGCCCTTGTTAATAACAGTATACGTGTACTTGATGCTCGTGTGTAGTTGTTCAGTGATTGTCTCCACCCTGGGACACAATGTGTACAAGGACAGAACAATGTTGTGCAAGTGTTACAAGCTGTGGGTGCATATATTTGCACACACACACACACACACACACACACATACACACACACACACACACACACACACACACACACACACAATACATGACGGTGCTACACAATAACTGCTATGTGTACTTTTGTGGTCAGTGGAACTGGATGTGGTGTAGTAACATGAGCCATGATCAACATGCATCTTGTGGTCAGTCAACAATAATAATGTGTGCCACACAGGCAGTTAGCCTGCTGTACCTGAAGTGCAGTAACATGACTACATCCACAATTACACAGCCACTTGTTACATGGGTGTGTAAGGTGGCCAATAGTGAGCATTGCCTAGCATGAATGTATTATTTGTTCAAGACTGTTGCACAAACACATGATAGGCCTCTACCCCTCAGGTATATTATGTGTGCTGCGTAGATGATAAGTGGGATACTGAAGGGTGGGCATACAGCAGGTGTCATAACTGGACATGTGTAGCAGGCTAAGGTGTAGTGTCTATGCCAAACATGTGTGTGTTGTGTACATGTGTATCAGGTATGCCTATCCAATGTCCGGTACTGTGTTGCCACATGTGTGTGTGATGCTTTGTGTATTGCATGTGAGTGAGGCAGCTACTGAGAATAATGGGATATGCATAGTCTCACAGCAAACATGCACAGCATGCATTATGCGTAGGTGTGTTACATGTGCACAGACTACACCTCCATATGACATGCACATGTCATTAGCAATAGTATTGTTATTACACACTCACCAGCATGGATTGGCTGCCTTGCTGTCACTCCAGAGGGACCTGCAAAAATATGACAGTGATTGCCAGTGGTCACAACTGTGCCATTGATACTGTGAGTATGATAAAGTACAGTAGTACAACAGTTGGCTTTCACATGTGTACAGATTCTACGCAGAATATCAATCTTGCACAAGAATAGGCAGGTTAACAGCTACACACACAGTACACACACGCATCAACTACCAGTACAGAGAACAGTCAACTACAGAATGGCATGTTACCTGCACACTCCATTTCAACATGCTGGGTGGCTCCAGCCTCCATGATGACACATGTTTGTGGATGTTGTTGTTGGCCTGGAGCCACGACACTTAGGAGGAGCTCCTCCAAACTGGTGAGGGGGGTGGATAGGTACCCCACCACCTGTGGCAAGCTGTTGTCTGTGGATATTAGGCGCACGCTGCTGGACATGTCTAATTAAATCACTGCAGTGATGGCATACCTGCTCATATGTCCGGTTATGCATGCCTATGTCATTTACCCGATGGACAAGATCTTGCCACAGTGCAGCCCTCTCATGCTGGTTCTGGCTGGTCCTGGAAAACAGCACAGAGAAATTCTGCACCAGGCTCTGGTGAATCTCCTGTTCCTCTGCTGCTGTATAAGGTGGGTTACGCTGATGCACCATCGCCCTGGAAGGAAAATAAAAATATGTGAGCAAGTCATGTGGCACACTTAATATTTTAATGTACTGATATCACTTAACTGCCATATATAGCATCTGTCTGTCTATCAGGGGATACACATGTTCAATACCACATATCAGTGCTCAACCCACAACTGTCTGACAGTGCCTGCCACACTCCATACAACAAACTAGTATACACCAGCACTCGGCACACTGTTTGGGATACAATGCACAGCCTCACACTGGGGGTATGTATCAAGCTAATGGATGAAGAATATTGTCATCCCATGCATTGAATGCAATGCACATTTACAGTTTAAATGGTAATCCACCCTAGTCTTTGATGCCATACCCCTACCTGACATATGTGCACAGTTGTTAATATAGCCAGCATACTGCTGTCACAGAGTATACATGCTGCCAGGTACACACACATACCCTGTAACACACATGTGATTGCAGCCATGGTACAGGCATCATTACACACACATTACACATACATACAACACACAAATGTATGACAACACAGATGAGCATTAACTGTGTACCTTATAGTACTGTGTGCCCCTACTTACAGATACCTATGCATGAGGTATGTAATCTGTGCAGACTACAGGAAACACACCAGACAGTGTTATCAGGGAATGTGAACATACACCATACTGCAGTGTTTAGGCCTACAACTTCAGGTAGTACAATGGTTCATATGTGAGCTGGATTCAACAGCAGTACCACTTACTGAGCATACATGTATTGCTTTTGCCTAAAATGGGACACCACCGTCGTACACAGGGAACTACGGCACAACATATGCCAATCTACTATGTTTGCATCCCGATAACTGACACATCTTTCTCTGGCTTCACACCTCAGACACAAACTACCATGACAGACACAAACTCACGCTAAGCTATCACACCTTTACAGACCTTGCACACAGTGAGTGTCACACTCATTCAACCTCACGTGGCTGGTATTGCACTGAGTACATGTGTGTGTGTGCATTGTGTCATAGGTAGGTATTATGCTATTGGCCCTGGCCCAGGGCAGCCTAGCCATATGCTACCCTGCCCTTTGGACACATGTAATGTGATTTTACTTGCTCCTGTCAAACGGTTACACAGAGGTGACTCACAGGGCATATTACCTATCTCCATATCATTCATCAGGGGTATGTATGACATCTACTAATAAGGAGCCTTGTTTGTTAATGCTGGGTGGTTTAGTCCAGGGTATGGCATATGTGTGTATAGGAACCTGTACCTCCAGCATGTGCTGTTTAGTGCGGTGACAAGGATTAGGGCCCTAGGTCATGTAGGCTGGATGGATTGTGAGGTGTTGCCATGGTGGTTGGTCGACTGGTATGGGTGTGACATAACTCTGTATGTCCACAGTGGTAACCTCTGTGTAGGAAGTATGCAATGCACTCTAGCTGTGGTTCTGTGAGTCAGTCTGCATAGGGAATGTGTTTGAGGGCATTATCAGTCTTTGTTATGTATGTCTGTGGCCTTTCCACTTGCTGTATTTCTCATGGGAGGTACATACTGCATAGGACATTGTGAGGTGTAGAGGGGTACACTGACTTACATTTCCCTAGCTGACACACCTTTTGTGATGACACGTACCATGTACAGGGATTACAAGACTAGTGTGCCACTGTGGATATCAAAGGGGAGGCTATTGTACACCTGTGTCCCATGTTCCCTTCTGACACCTCCAGTGGTAGGCACGCAGCCACCTATGTGGTAGTTAGTGGGTAACGTGTTTTGGAATGGAGTATGGTACTGCAGTATCAACACTGGTGTTCAGTCCATGCCTTGGTCACCAGGCACCTGTTGCAATACATCTGCCCCCATGTCCTCCTCTCTCACTCTGTATATACGTATATATATATATATATATATATATATACATATACATATATACATATATATACGTACATATATATATATGTACATATATACATAAATATATATATATATATATATATATATATATATATATACATATATGTACATATAAGCCAGTTTGGCTTCGTCAAGGGAAGATCATGCCTTTTGAACTTGGTCGACTTCTTCGAAACAGTCACCAAGGCCATTGATGAGGGAAAGGCAGTCCATACAGCCTACCTTGACCTTGCAAAGGCTTTCGACACAATACCCCACTTGGGTATTGTAGAAAAACTTACCAGCTTAAATGTAAACCCATATGTCACAAGATGGGTTGCAAACTGGCTTAAGGACAGAACCCACAGGGTTAGAGTTGCTGGCGCTATGTCAGACTCCAAGCCGGTCACAAGTGGTGTCCCACAGGGCTCGGTCCTTGGCCCCCCATTGTTCGGCATCTACTTCTCAGAAGTACAGGCCAACATGGGAGGACTTTGGCTGACAAAGTTTGCAGACTACTGCAAACTGGGCGCCATAGTGGAAAGTGCATCAGACACGGATATCCTTCAGAAGGGACTCACGGAAACAGATAGCTGGTGCCAGAGCCATGGCCTGAAGTTAAACGCCAAAAAATGTAAAAGCATACCCTTCGGGAAAAACAAGGTAACCCCAAGCTACCATATAGGTGGCAATCCACTAAGCACAGAAGAAGTTATCAGGGACCTGGGGACCCAGGTTGACAGTGGCCTTTCTTTTGACACTCACGTTGCTAAAGTGGTTAGAAAGACCTTCTACATTGCCCACCTGATCATGAAGGGATTCACATCCAGATCTAATGAGGTCATTGTTCCCCTGTACTCTTCACTTATCAGACCAATGATCGAGTACAATGCCCCATTCGGGATGTATCTCACCCGACATCTGCAGCAATTGGAGAGACCCCAAAAGTTCCTCACCAAAAGGATAAAGGGACTCCAAAATCTGTCATATGCTGCCAGATTGAAGAAACTCCAGCTCTATTCAGTCGCATACAGAGGTGACATGTGCCTGACATACAAGGCCATGTCCAACCCGGAATTAATGGACACGCTCCACCTCAAAAAATCCAAATCCACCAAAACCACTAGAGCAAGCGACTTAAACCTTAGCACGGATATAAATAGGACGTGCTGGAGGGATAGATTTATCACTCAGAGACTCCCTATGCTGTGGAATAAAATCCCGGTCCATGTGAGGCAGAGCACCTCGCTGGCTCTGTTCAAGAGAAATCTTGACCTGTGGATGGGAGATCGTAGGTTTACCCCGGGAATCATCTCTGTGTCACTGCTGGACAGAGGCACAACAAACTAATGGGCACAGTATTTTTTCATATAAGGGGTGGCGTAAGCCACAAAAATTTGGGCTAGGCTTATAAATGCCTTAGGGCAGATAGCCTAGTATAAACCTATGTACCTATATATATATATATATATATATATATATATATATATATGTATATATATATATATATATATATATATATATATATGTCTATATATATATATGTCTATATATATATATATGTATATATATATACATATATGTATGTATATATATATATATATATATATATATATATATATATATATATATACATATATGTATATACGTATATGTATATATATATATATATATATATATATATATATGGTTCCCTATCAGAAGCCTGAAACACTATAAGCCTGAAAATCAAAATCCTGAAAACTATAGACTGAAAGTTCAAAATCCTGAAAGACCAAAATCCTGAAACTCAAAATCCTGAAAACACAAAATGGACATACTGACGTCATTGTGGCTTTGCTATTGTTAGCCCTGTGGTGTTGGGTCATGCGTTGGGTTCAGGTAAGTGTGCGGTTGGTTTTATGTTAGGGTTAGGGGCGGTTTAAGTGAGTTAGGGCACAGGTTAGGCATGTATGCAATAGTGACAAATATTGGGGTTAGGGGCGGTTTAAGTGAGTTAGGGTTAGGGCGCGGGTCAGGTGAGTGTGCGATAGTGACGGACCTTAGGGTTAGGGTCAGGGTCAGTTGGTAGATATTAGTGTCTTTATAGTGACATATTAGCATTATTTGTGTTTTCAGGATTTTGAGTTTCAGGATTTTGGTCTTTCAGGATTTTGAACTTTCAGTCTATAGTTTTCAGGATTTTGATTTTCAGGCTTATAGTGTTTCAGGCTTCTGATAGGGAACCACATATATACATATATTTATATATATGCATATATATATATATATATATATATATATATATATACACACACACGTATACATATAAATATATATATATATCTATGTAAATGTATGTACATATCTATATATCTATATATATATATATATATATATACACACACACACACACACACACACACACACACACCGCCGCTATATATAACTATATATATATATATATATATATATATATATATATATATATATATATGTATATATAGACATTCATATCTATCTGTATATATGTATGTATCTACATGTATATCTATATATATATATGTATCTATTATATCTATATGCATATACAATGCATATACATATTTATCTATTTATATATCTCTATCTATCTATACATACCTCTCTATCTATGTACATATATATATATATATATATATATATATAAATATATATATATATATATATATATATATATATATATATATATATATATATATATATATATATACGCACACACATACTTCTAAACATCCATTGCTGTACATATACATGCACATCTAGGCACACAGACTGTCCACCTTTCATGGTGGGAATATCACTTCTGAAACAGTTATGAGACATACCATTCTGTAATGATATTGCACAGTGTTCTGCAGAATGCATTATGCTGTCCTCAGGCCATATAGCTGTAGCAGGCCTCACTGGCTCAGTCCCACAGAAGTTCACCACCACATGACATATACCTGCACTGCAAGCTGTTTTCAATGCCATGCACTACAACCTACATTGATATGTGCACATAGCAACCTTCTACTACATATGTATGTCCAGCCTTCACTAACAGTTGCAGTATGTCCCTTGCCCTATGCACATCTGCATATACATATAGATACAGACTGCTAACACATATGGAGGGTTCACCGTATGCAGATTACCTTTCAGACACATCATTCAAATGCCAGCAAATACATATCTTTTCATACATTACCTTTGTATTTCTCACCTCTGTCAGTTGTACCTGTTGATGTGTTGTATTTCTGTATTTTGTGGATTGGTGTCTCTGACAGCTTTTTTCTTTTGGCTTGCTTTTTTTTTTTTGTCTCTCTGTCTCTGTTTCTCTCTCTCTCTCTCTCCAGTTGCTGCAATGATATTATTGCATGCGTGGACTGGCAGTACAGGCTGCTTTTGTAGGTATCTGCACATGTGCATCTGATGGCCTCTGCACCAATTGGTGGCCAGCATTTAGTAATTGCATGCAGCCTGCTGTGTGGTAATTGCAGTTCTCACTGTGATTTCAGGACACTGATATAAAATGATAGGTTAGGTAGGCGTAGGCCTTTCAGATTTGCAAGGTGGGGACCATGCTGGTTTGCTGTGGACACTGTTGTGTCAGTCAGAAGGTTGGTATATCTCTCATATCTGAGGCTGTGTTGTAGCCACTGAAATGCATGTTGTACTGAAACCTGACTGTTGCTTCTTCCAGTTCACTCTTCTCATTGTGTATGTTAACTCACACCTGCTAATGCTAACACTGTTTACATGGGAGTATGTACTTTCTGTGGGATTTGTGGATTAACTGGCATACAACAGTAGTTCTTGCAATGTGTTGCTATGGCTTTTCTCTTTTCCCTTTACATTCTCTCCTTGAATGCCTGATATTTGTCTTTACTGGAATGTGTTGCTATGGCTTTCCTATTTTCCATGTACATTCACTCCTTGTAATGCATGATATATTTCTTTCAGCACTAAGTTTTTATATGTCTGCTGTGGCTTGGTGGTACTTCATGCAGTCTGGTGAGTCCAAGGTCTGGGGTTTGACACTTACAAATGTATTTTATTTCGCTGCTGAGCAGTACTAGGGCCTTGTCATACAGAGTGAATAAGGCACTTTTAAACAGTTGTAAGCGGGAAGCAGGAAGTCAGTAGGGACACCAGCTAGGGATGTGCAGGTTGGGTGTAGGGAAGGTCCATAGCTGCACATTTCTTTAACTGCAGTAGCTGTACATATGTTTGACATTTGGTGTGACATTTAAAACCTTCCACCCCTGAGAGAGGGGTGAGGACAACTAAGTATATTGTACTAACAATTATGAATATCAGGCACATGCAGTGCTTGTGAACTGCTATACTGTCATTAGTATGTTATTGACTTCTGAACCTTTCCCTGAGGCTGGTCAAATATATACCTGAGAGTATCTGAGGCCTGTAAGTGTCAGAAACACACAGGCATATCAGCCTGTCTGCTGTTACACACTCTGTGAATAGCTGTAGAATTATTTCCACAAGCATGCCCTTATGCAGGAGTACAACACAGAAATATCAAAGGATGTAGCCATGTACTGCTAGCAACCACCTGTGACAATGTCATTGTGCAGGTGCTAAAAAGACTGGTGTGGTGCACAGTCAAGGAATACTAGATTAGCCTCCGTCTACCAGCTGGATATGTCCACAGGTGGGAGGTACACAGACAGATTACTATCCATAATAATACACAGTACTGACATATGTTCAGTTGTCGTGAGCAGACTGTGCTAATGTCAACACAAACAAAACACAAACTGTTCATAGGTTCATAGTTCATAGGTTAGTACTAAACTAACTGCCCTTGTGAGGCATTTTTAAGCCTAGCCAATTATCCCTTGTGAGATTCAAACCCTGCACCTTGTGTTTTTAAGGCAAACACCTTAACCATTAGGCCACCCTCCCAACCCTATGAACCTCTTACCTATGCAAATATGGCAGTGTTTATCCTGCTCTGATACTGTGTGGGGTTTGTAAGGTGCTACTGTAACATTATTACCTACTAGCATGGCTGTTTCTCTTATCACATTCATGTAATGCAGTTCCACAAGAATTGTCAGTAAAGATACACAGAACAAGCATTGTGTAATGGCCTTCCTATTTTCCCTTTACATTCACTCATTGTATTTCATGATATATTTCTTTCAGCACTAAGTTCTTGTATATCTGCTGTGGCACAGTGGTAATTCATGCAGTCTAGTGTTTCCAAGGTCCGGGGTTCGAGACTGACAGGGGTATTTTATTTTTCTGATGAGCAGACTACAGGCCTTGTCATACAGAGTGACTAAGGCACTTTTAAGCAGTTGTAAGCGGGTTTGCACGAGTTTGTGCGATGCTTAGCTACGCTTATCTACGCTTAGCTAAGCGCACACAAGCGCACACCTGCTGACTACTGCTTAAAAGTGCTTACTCCCAGTAACACCCACACTAATTTCTTTTAAAGAAAAGAAAATGGGGAAATAGGAAAGTGGTGAAAAAGGGAGCACAAAGAGGGTAGGACAGTAGGAAAACAAGCTTGTGATGTGCAGGAAGGATGTAGGGAAGGCCCATAGCTGCCCAATTCTTTACCAGCAACAGCTGTGCATATGTTAGAAATTTAGAGTGAGATTTGACACCTTCCACCCCTGAGAGAGGGGTGAGGACAACAAAATATGTTGTACAGCCAATTGTAATTATCAGTTTACATGTCCAGCAGACATGTGTGCGAAATGGGCAGCTATGTATGGGGCGTAATTTTTTTGTGGGAACAGAGTGCCCTTTTTTTTTTTTTTTCAGGTGAGAGTGGAATGTGAGGTACAGGAAGTAAGTATATTTGGGGAGGTAGGTTGGGGAGGTTAACAGACAAGACAAACAAGATGCATACAGTGGCGGAGTATGACACGTGGGGGGGTAAACACAATTGACGGGCACGGATATTTGGATATCGCAAGCCCATGAGCCCACAGATGGCAACAGTGGAACTGAGATCCCCACCCATGGGCAGTTACCACTGCGCCTTCACAGCCCAGGCCGGGGCTGTGCTGGGGGCTGGATAGGACGGGCAGGCACACCCGTGAGTTGCGCCACTCTCGCCTCAAGCTGGCGTAGGGGATCAGTCACAGAACGCCTGATCTCTCTACGCACCACAGACTGGACCCTTTGGAGGGTGAGTGGAGGCTCTCCTCCGGCCACGCTTGCAGAGGGGAGACGAGCCCCATCGCCTGCAGCACCTCCACCCGAAGGTGGCACAGGGCCACCGGAGGAGGAGGTCCCGGCCTGGGCACTGGTGCCAGGTGCACTCGCCAGTTGAGATGGGAGAGTTGGGTCCGTTGGAACCCGCCTTCCCTGTTGTCCTATGTTTAGCAGTATTTTATGGCATTTTGGGTTAGTAACAAACAACACCATTCAAAATTAGTTGTAACAGCATGCATTAGTATTCCCATTAACCAAACACACATGAATTCCGAACATTGAGCAGCAAGCATAACACATACATATTTAGAACAACAGTGGACATTCCAACAGCATGCAGGGTTGATTGGTGGCAACAGGCCATCAGGTTTGGATATGTGAACAGGGCACATGCATCAACGTACATGCAGATATGTATAAACCAACAGGACAATGTCCATGGGAATTAATTGTGAATACACATACCCAGTTTGGTGTGGAATGGCATAATTTGTGAACATAGGGTAGGGTGGAGAAATATTACATTAACAACTTAAACTACCTATACATATACTGTACATTCCTAGTAGATGCAGATATATATCCCCTACATGTATTAGTACAGTTTCCTGTGTGCAACCTTAGGAATGTTGGTGATGGGGATGTTACTGCTACATTAATATACATTCCATTTGTATTCATATATGTTCATATCTGGCTGTGTTCAGGTAAAGCATCCTGCTACATTTGATTTATATGGGTCTAGACAACTGTGGATGTTCAGCATTTCATACAACCATACTATCTCCATAATGCAAGGGTACAGCAACATATCCAAATTGTGGGATGGACACAGTCCAGGTTCTGTACTTTTATTAAAGACATTTCACTCTTTGGTTGTGACTGTCTCATTCATTTCATTATGTAATTAATGCAGTATACCTTTATTCCAGACTTATTACAGCTTTCTTGGTAGCTTCAAAGTCTTTCTCACACTCTCTCACTTATTTTATATTTACATTTCAGGATGGTACTTATTTCTAGGCTTTATTAACATTTATTACTGGGTTACAACAATCCTTTCCAGCTGACTCACTTATTTCATATGGCAGAATTTACAAGGATGTATTCGACACTTATCTGTCCTTTGTTGATTGATTACAACACTCATTTTCAGGCTGAAGCAGTTATCTGATATTACAATACAGGTGGATACTCTATTTGAGACTTGTTTAATCTTTATTAATGGATTGCAATACTCTTTTTCAGGCTGCATCACTTATCTAATCTTACAACACTAGCAGAATCTTTCTTCTAGGCTTATTTGACCTTTATTACTGGGTTACAACACTGAACTCTTTTACAGGCTGTCTCACTTATATTCTATAACAATACCAGCAGAATAATTACTAACCTGCCTGGTGGCGCAACCTTGCCAGCCTATCAGCATAGGCTTGCCGATTCGAGGAACAAACACCTGCAGCTGTAATATAAATGAAGGAATATTGGAACATACCTATCCATACTATAGGCTAGGATAGCATTTCTTATATACTTAATTACATGGATACTTACTCAGTAGTGGGGCATTGGGCATTTGACGGGCCTCCTGGATCCATCTGTTCAGTTGGTCCTCCTTTCATCGCTTCAGGTCCGCATGGTGGTGACGGACCTGTTCAGTCCTCGGAATGTCTGTGGCACTGGTGAGATCATGTGCCAACTGGTTCCACGCCTCTGCCTTGTACGCTCCCCATTGAACCTGGCCCTGCATGAGTTGGCCTTCATGATGATGGACTAGGAGCCAAACTATATATTTTGACTCCTCAATGCCCTACCTTTGTGCTCTAAAGTGATTTCCCTCTCCTGCACCTGCCATTCTGACTGCAAATGGGTACCACAATCATTTATGGTGTGTATTCCCGCCTATGGGGCTTATATATGCCGGTTTTCCCGCACTTATTTGTGATTGGCCATTTTGGATATTTATCAGCTTACAGCAAACCTGCTTTGTCATGGTTATATTTTCATTCATTCCTATATGTATGGTAATACTGTATTTCTAAGTACAACTGTCATGGCTTAGTGGTTCAGTACTTTGACGATGGTGCACAGTATCCCGGGTTCGACCCTTGTCATTGCTTTTTTATTTTACTACTGTCTAGACAGGCTAGGAGGTGTGTCTGTGTAAAGGTGGCTTTGCTACAGGTTGCTCAACGTTGCCCGACGGTAAGCTGGATGGCACGCTGCGCAGCTCCGCGCAAATGGCTTACGCTGGGTAACGCGTTATCTAGCTATAAGCAGTCATATTAAGCTGGGTGAAGTGCTGCTCAGCTGCGGGCACTCATATTAAGCTTGATAAAGTGCTGCTCAGCTACGGGCACTCATTAAGCTTGCTAAAGCGCTGCTCAGCTACGAGCACTCATATTAAGCTTGTTAAAGCGCTGCTAAGCTATGGGCAATTATTTTCCTTTTTTTATATATTATATCAGTTTTGTTCACATATACATGGGCCATTTCATTACATTTTACTTAAATTATAGTTATATATGTCGGGGAATTGTTTCATACTTATTTAAATAAAAAATGGAGAATGATGTTGTGGCGGCTCGAACCGTGACTGCCTCCTCTTTGGCCAACATCTCTACCGCTACGCTATTGCTACTTGGCTTAATTTGCATATGTAGATCTTATATGCTTTTCAATGTCTGCTAACTGTGGCTGAGCGAAGGGCATACCTGCGCAAACGAGTGCAAATGCGGGCAAATATATTGGAAATTATAAAAAAAAAAAAATGAAACTGTTATTTTTACATTTTATACATTTTCAGTAGGGTTTAGTCTGTGGGGATGTGTGGTGTTGTGTTCCTTGACATTTCAGCGGACTCACTCGTGGATGTTTACTATCAAGACTCTGACTCTTCTGGGGCCGTGTCCCTTTGCAGTACTCGGCAATCAGACACGCCCCCTACTTTCCTACACGGACCGTGTTAGACTAGGGTATGATTCAGCATGCCCTCATGAATATGCTTGGCATGCTGACGTCATACCGTTCAATTGCAGCTTCCGTGTAAGACTTATTTAGTCTTACACAGAGGATTGCTGAATCTGGGTCATAGTGTAAAAAAGAAATGCTAGCTTGGGGAAGTGACTCGGATATCTCAATTCATACTCAAATCAGCCAGCTTTTACTGGTAGCCAAGGAAACCATATGATGTTGACATACATGTGTGCCAACGTTTCATGAAGGGATTGGTCTTAAAAGTTGAAACAAAACTATATTTGTGAAACATTATCTTTGGAGTTGAAATGTTTCAGTAATAATTATGCAGGTGAAATTTCTGTGAATGTGTGTGCAATGTCAAGTTTGAGAAACAATGTGTTGGTTTTCAAAGTATTTGTCTTTAGAACAGACACACATCTTTTATTTTATGGGGTGGGTTTTTGGATAACACACGGTACATGTGACTGCATTTGTTATGCATCATAACTGTGGTGTTTCAAACTTGGGAACTGCTAAATTAAAGTTAAATAATATCACTGCTGAATTGGTTGTTCATTTTGTTAGTGACACAGTATGGTTTGTTGTGCAGGTCGTTCTAGTCACAGCATGATATCTGAACTATAGAACTGGGCAGGCATTGCTGGTTTCAGAACTGTAGTGATTGTGGTAATCCATCACTGTACTTTGAGAGACAGGATTATTCTTAAGTTAAGGCAAGTGTTTCACATTTATTATTTGCAGTTTTAAATTTGGTGTTGAAGAAACGTATCGTCATAATAACTCTCAACTGTCCAGATTTGTGTAGAATGTCCAGATTTTTGATCTTTTCCTCATAAAATTTGTGCTTTCCTGGCAAATCACTGCGATGATCTGAGGATATAAGTCACTAAATAATGACATACATTTGAATTTCAGACTTCCAATCCTTCAGAAAATGTATGTTAAAACCAACCCTGTTACTCTAGGAACTTTCTAAGATTGTAAGAGCAATATTTAAAATATGTTCCTATTTTTGGGTGTTTGTCCTCCCCATTTTATTGGTCTTTCTCATGATATCTTTTAGTAAGAGGTTGAGAAATATGGCATAATCTTAATTAAAATAGCTCCATTCTGATGTGATGTCATATGATAAGTTGTACACTCTGCAAATTTTTTTGTAAAGCGGAGTATATAGTCAGAATTTCTAGGTCGTATTATTAAATTGAAATTGCATTTTGATGATAGCTCTGTTTTCCTTATCAATTGATAGCCTTATAGGTAAGTTTCTCTGTGCCAATCTCTGATGTCATGGATATGATTTTCAGAGGTATTTACTAATCCTGAAACAGTGTTCTTTTTAACACAAGTATGTGCATCCATTTTTTTTTTCACCTTCAAGATGTTGTGTGTTTTGTCCTGTCATAAGCTAATCTCTTGATGAGGCTGTTTCAAATTGGTTATTTTTATACTTGTGAATTCCTTTATCGGTATTGTACTGAGTATTCATTACATATATTTAATTTGGTTGTGTGACGGAGGTATGATTCAGGTTTGAGATTTTACTAATTTGATTGACAGCAATGGGTTTGGTTTGAAGATTAAGGGAATCTTTATGATGGAAATAAATTATTTGGCTGTGACATTGTTGGTAAAGAGCAATAAAATCCACCCTAGATTATATTCAAGTCTCATGCTAGCAGTGAGTGTTTACATGCTTCAAGTTTCCACCACTCACATTTAATGGACTCTTTGTAATCTTTGGGTGGTTATAGGAGTTGTCACTATGCCTTGTACAAATGCTGCAGTGTTACTTTCAGCTTCTGATATTGGTCAGTAACATAAGATTTCTGGGCAGCATGCTAGCAATGTTTTTTTGCCTGATGCATGTATTGCCTTGGCATTAAACATTCTAAAGATAATTAACAGTTATTGCCACTTTAGATTGGTGAAAAGAGTAGAACTAGTGGTTTCTGGGCATTTTGGGACAGGAAAAACTCAAAGCCTAATAGATATCTGTAGAAATTTGTGTCCACACACTTGCAATGTATTCTTTTAAATCTGCAACTGTTTCTGTTCTGCATCTGTTAACATTCTGCAGCAATAAATTATATGACATGACATTTTTTTATTTAATGGGGGTAACACCACCTAGGCCGTAGCTACTTGTATCTGTGCTGACTCTTAGTTTAGCATCATCATACTATGCTAGCAGTGGAGCGGTTGTCAGCAATGCTTTTATTTTGCGTTTTACTTTGCATGCATTATCGTAGTGTTTAAATTAGCATTCTTCCTTTTTTATATTTATGATATTGCAATTTGTTTTCCTTTCTCTACAGTTAGATTAACTTTGGGGTATAACGTTTGAGTCATTTCTTCATCATCCATCCCAACCATAATTCTCTCACTTATTTGCTCTTCTTTGTTGCCATTAAAACTGCCAGTTCTGTCAGTTCATATGTCATCTCACAAATACTTCATCCCAGACACACAGCCAGGGATGTTATCTGGTCTCATGGATGCTGTATTCTTGACCTTGGGCAATGCTGCTGTAACCTGTGCTGCAGTAATGCTGGGTGCCTGGCAGTCTTTCACTATTGCGAGTGGTCCTTTGGATGGTTAGAGGGCTAAAGTTGGCAGTGAATCTGTCGGCCAGTATTTTTGCAATATCTGTGGTCTTGGTATAGGAGGTACCATTGTGTAGTATCTCAGGCCAAATCTGGGTATTGCCGTGGCAGTTGTTAGTATAGCTGTAGAAGGCTTTGTGATTTGTTTTTAGTGTCTGATCCAAATCTGCCTTCATAGATGACTTTAGAGGATTTGATGAGGTATCTAAAATTTTTGTTGAGGCTAATAAGTGAGTTTTTCCATTTCTGTGACCTCACCTTTTTCTGCACCAGTTTCTTCCCTCTGTTGTAGAGTTTATTAATGGCTGGTGACCACCATGGTGGCTCTTTTTTTTTTTTTTTTTTTTGCGGAGAGCATCTTGGTTCTGTTGGGTATGGCTAGTTCCATGCATTTGTGTACATGTTCATACAATGTTTTGCTGTATGATTAAGCTTTCATGCAGCTATTTTCCACTGACATGGGTGCCATAAAGTCAGCCACCTGTGCCCGGTTTCAGTATTACCCTGGGAAATGTCTGTAACCATGAATCTGAAGTAGGAGATTCATTTGTCTGCAACCTGTGAGTTATGGATCCGATATCGGATCCGAACCGGCATGGTTTACCAGCTATGGATCCAAGCTCTCAGCTCCTCCCCTCACCCATAATGCCCTGCTCTACCCTCATGACCTCAGATCTCGTTTGCCGCGCATGGTGACCGGATTGTTTCTCAAGCTCTCAAGCTAAATGCTCCGAGTGTGGCCATAAGCTTTCCCCAGCTGATGGCCACACTCGGTGTGTTAGATGCCTGGGGGTTGAACACCTCACATCTGGATGTTCCATTTGTGCAGGGTTCAACCCCAGGGCATTGAAGGAGCGCAGGTCCAAGCTTGTTTTGGCGGGCCTTTTACCGCCGGACTCGGCTCCGACCTCCGCTCCTTCGGGAGTAACCGTACCCACGGTTATTCCTTCTGCGGCGCCCCCTCCTCCTCCTGGGACTCAACCTCCTGTTTCTGGTTCGGAGGAGAGGGATGCTAAGAAAAGGGACCGAAGGGAGAAGCACCATAAGCGGCGGGCCGAGACCTCTGTTTCGGCCCCGCCAGCCAAGCGGGCTTCTCCCCGGCTCCGTTGTCGGCTCCATTGTCGGCTCGGTCTCCTCCTTCTCGGCTCCGGTCTCCAGTGTGTTTTTCACCGGGACCTGAGGAGGAGGAGACCCGATCTCCATCGAGGCTATCGAGGAGGCACTCCAGGCCTACCTCGGTAGCCTCGTCGAGATCTACGTATAGCCTTTCGATGCTTATCTGGACCGGATGATGAGAAGGTTCATCCAGGCCCAGATGCAGATGGGAGTGCTCTTGCCTCCCCCCCCTCTGGGGGGGAGCTCAACACCCTTTTTCAAACCGATTGCTCCTTCTCCGACCCGCTACCCGGGCTCGGAGCAGCTGGAGCCGAGCAGCTTCGAGCCGGGGGTGGGTCGGCGCCGATAGTACTTTGTACTTCGGATCCGACCCTGCCCTCGAGTGCATCGGATCCGACCTCGGAGCCTGGATCCGAGCCTCGGATCCGGGGATCAGTGCTCCTTTGGCGCCGCCTGTGTCGGAGCGCACTGTCCCTTCGGATCCGGAAGCGCCGCGCCGCTCGATCCACTCTTCGGATCCGAGGGGAGCCGATTGTCGGATCCTGTGGTCGAGGTCGGCTCCTTCGGCGTTTGATGTAGTGGAGAGGGCCCTGTTGAGGGTCTCCGGACCCCGCACTTGTTTCGCTCCGCCCCGCTCCCTCTGCACTGGGTCAGGCTTCCACCATCCGGCCCTTGGGACAGCCCGCTTGTGCCCCAAGCTGCTCCACTGGAACAGGTTGCTGCTTGCAGGAGTCCTCTGACAGCCCCCAGAGGATGTTCCTCGCAAGCATACGTGCAAAAGGAGGCACATTGACTTCCCGAGTCTCTCACGGAAGACACGGACTTGGAGGAAGGGAAGGCTCCCACTGTCACCCCCGAGGATGTCTCATTTGGGGACATCATGAAAATGCTCCGTATAAGGGGGGGGTGGTCTGCCCCCAAGTCTTCCTCGGACGAGTCCGTGTTCTTGGAGGCATTTGAAGCGGCCCGGCTACCTCTTGGGTGTCCTCCTGCCGACCCCTGGTGGACCTCATTACCACCAGGGCGTGGAAGGAACCGGACACCGTGGAGCCAATCCCTAAGAGGCCCGATAGGATCCTCAGCCCACCGTCCGACCGTGCCCATTGGAGTAAGGGGCCTCCGTAGATGCCATGTTGACGGCGGCGCCACCAAGAGGGAACTTGCTCAGGAGAGTCCTCAGTCCATCCCCGAGCAAGGAGTCTCGGATGATGGACCGCTTGGGGAAGCGGATGTTTAGTTCAGCGACCTTCTCGGTAAGGGCGCTGAACTACCTGGCACACGTCATTAGGATGCAGCGAGATCTCATTAAAGAATACGCTGCATCTCCCCAGAGTCCATGTCGGAGGAGGACAAGATGCTGCCCTCCACCCGCATGGCCACTCTTAGATCAGTTACTAATACCTCTGCGGCTACTCTCCCATGCTACGGAAGGCGCCGCTAGAGCCGCAGGGGCAGGCCTAGTCACTAGACGCCAGGCCTGGCTCCACTGCGATTTTTCTGAGCCCTTCAAAGCGCCGCTTGCGAACGCCTTTGATGGTTCTGCCCTCTTTGGCAAAACCGTCGACACTTTGACCCAGAGCGAGAAGGACGGAAGACGCTGTCTGCCGCCGGAATCCGCTTCTCTGCACCCCAGAGGCCCTACTCTAGGAACCAAAAGGGTCAGAAGAAGATGTGGTTCCGAAGTCGCAGCAATCCCAGCCTGCTCGGACAACCAGTCCTTCCGTGGCAGAGGAGGACAGGGAGGACGCCCCTAGAGGCAGAGGGGCTCCCAGGAACTTCGGGTCCAGAGAACCTTTCTCTGAACGGCCCGCGCAGCAACCCTGAGGGGTTGCCCGGCTGCTCCACTCTGGAGGCAGTCGGGGCACGTTTTTCGGGGCACCTAGCGGCATGGGAGTCCATAACATCAGACCGCTGGCTTCTCCAAATCATATCCAGAGGATACCGCATCCCTTTCTTCACTTACCAAAGTTGAAGTCCCTCCCAGACGCTCCACCCGGTCAACGGAGGCCGCTGGCAGAAATTGGCCATCTGCTAAAGAAAAGAGCCATCCAGCCCGTCCCCCCAGACCAGATCGGATCAGGGTTATACTCCAGGTTCTTTTAGTGCCAAAAAAGACGGGGGAACTAAGACCAATTCTAGACCTTTCTCTCTTGAATCTGGCAGTCCCCAAGGAAAAATTCCGAATGGTCACTCTGCAATCTATTCTCCCCCTTCTGGGAGAAAATCACTGGATGTGCTCTATAGACCTCAAAGATGCGTACTACCACATCCTGATGGACAGGCGCTCCAGGAGGTTCCTCCGCTCGCTGGGAGCCAGTCACTACCAGTTCGGTCCTTCCCTTTGGTCTCACCACAGCCCCAGGGTGTTCACCAAAGTATTAGCAGTGGTAGCGGCCCACCTGAGGCTTCAGGGGTACAGGTCTTCCCTACCTGGACGACTGGCTTCACCGCCAACAAGGCATCTACTACTATTGGCGCGAGACTCCTTTCTCCATCTTGCTCCCTTTCTGGGCATTACAATAAATACGAAGAAATCCAACCTGGCGCCCACACAGCTCTTGGATTTTATAGGGGCCAGGTTAGACACAAGGAGTTTAAAAGCCTTCCTCACTGCGGACAGAGTTCAAAATCTGCAGCTCCAGGTGCGGGCCATTCTCCACTCAAGTTCTGTTCTGGCGGAGTTGGTCCTGAGGGCTCTAGGGTCCATGGCGTCTGCTATAGCACTTCTTCCTCTTGCCAGGCTCAATATGCGCATCCTCCAGTGGACTCTCTTAGTACAATGGTCTTACCTTGCTCTTCCTATGCATCACCCCATTGCGATCAGCAAGGCTTGCAAGCGGTCCCTCCTGTGGTGGATTCACTCCCCGGATCTCCACGGAGGCCGCCCATTTTGTGCTTCTCCCCCTCTCGCCACGGTGACCACGGACGCCTCCTGCCTCGGGTGGGGGCATTTTATGGCCGGACCGTCCAAGGCACGTGGAACGATTCAGAGACCTTTCTGCATATCAACGTTCTAGAGATGAGAGCAGTGCTCTTAGCGTTGCTAGCACTTCAGGACTTTCTTCCCTTGGGAACAATTGCGATTCAATCGGACAACATGTCGGTTGTCTGGTACATCAACAAGCAAGGGGAACAAGGTCTTACCCCTTTGTCGAGAAGCCATGAGAGTTTGGGAATGGGCAATCTCCACCATCCGACTTCTAATAGCAACGCACATTGCGGTGCGGTCCAACATCCTGGCGGACAAGCTAAGTCGCACCATTCTGACCACTTACGAGTGGTCTCTCAATTTTCAAGTAGCGAACGCATATTCGCACGGTGGGGAACTCCTTCATGCGATCTTTTGCCTCTCCCTCAAACACCAAGTGCGACAGTTTTTCGCTCTGATACCCTCCAGGAGGTTCTCCAAGAGACGCCTGGTGCATGCTTGGCCACCCGGTCTTCTGTACGCTTATCCACCCTTGCCTCTGATGCTCCAAGTTCTTCAGAAAGCCTCTCGGTGGGTTGCAGAATGATTCTCATTGTCTGCTTTGGCCTCGACAGATCTGGTTCCCCTTTCTAAGGTCTCACTCGGTGAATCCTCCTTGGATTCTAGATCCCATTCGGATCTGATATCCCACCCATCCTGCATATCTCCTCCGAACCTGGACAACCTGAAGCTGACCGCTTGGCTGCTCCAGTTCCACTCTTGATCAGGACTCCCGGTATTTCGTCCCCTGTTAAGGCTATCCTGGTGGGAGCTCATAAACCGTCCACTAGGAAAGTCTACCGCAGCAAGTGGAAGCGGTTTTCTTTGTGGGCGGAGCGGCAAGGCCTGAATCCCTTCACGGTTCCACTCCCTTTAGTGCTTGACTTTCTAACCTCTCTTTTTAACGATGGTGCCAGCAGTTCCACTGTCAAAGTACAACTGGCGGCAATTTCTCATTATCACATTGGTCATGACTCTAGTCCACTTATGTCAGCCAAGTTGTGTAAAATTTTCCTTAAAGGTACTTTCCTTCTCAGGCCCCCTGTGAAACAAGCGGTTCCTCCTTGGGACCTTTCCTTACTTCTCCAGGCCTTGACCGCCCCCCCCCCCCCTTCGAACCAGCGGCTACGGTGGATCTCAAATTCTTGTCTTTCAAGACAGCCTTTTTAGTAGCCATTACATCGGCCAAGAGAGTTTCAGAGCTCCAAGCATTATCAGCTAAACCTCCTTACTTGGTATTTCATCCGACACGTGTTTACCTCTGGACCATCCCGTCCTTTCTTCCTAAAGTAGCTTCTGAAGCAAACATTAATCAATCCATTAACCACGCTGTTTTCTTTCCTAAATATGAAAACAAAGGTGAATACAAGCTTCACTCCTTAGATGTTCACAGGCAACTTAGATTTTATCTAAACAGAACGGCTGGTCATAGGCAATCCGACCAGTTGTTTATTTCCTTTGCTAAATTTAATTTGGGCAAGCCAATTTCTAAAGTTTCTCTGTCTCGCTGGATTTCACAGTGTATCTTATTGGCTTATCAAGCTTCAGGAAGGCCCGCACCAGAGGGTGTACGCGCCCATTCAACCCGGTCAGTATCTACCTCGGCAGCCTTTAAGGCTAGGATTCCTCTAGATGATATTTGTGCAGCAGCCACGTGGGCTTCATCTCATACTTTTATTTCCCACTATAAGTTGGATCTTGCATCTAGGGTAGAGCATCATTTGGCTCAGGTGCTCGGAATATCCTTCCATGATGGCCGCCCAAGATTCAGGTAGCTGGGGACTCTGTCCCACAGGTTGCAGACAAATGAATCTCCTACTTCAGATTTAGAAGTTATGTACTCACCATAACGTTCCATCTGAGTAGGTGTATTCATTTGTCTGCAACCATCCCGCCCTCCTATCCCCCTGGCCTTTCAGTTTCCTACATATTATGTGTTACCCTTTTCAGGGTGTTCTTGCTGTTGGCAAACTCGATCTGAGGTCATGAGGGTAGAGCAGGGCATTATGGGTGAGGGGAGGAGCTGAGAGCTTGGATCCATAGCTGGTAAACCATGCCGGTTCAGATCCGATATCGGATCCATAACCCACAGGTTGCAGACAAATGAATACACCTACTCAGATGGAATGTTATGGTGAGTACATAACTTCTAATTTCAATTGTCTTATCCGTGTGTAGTTTTAATAAGCTCAGCATAATTTTTTAGTTACTGAAAGTTGAGAGGTCATGGGGGGGGGCATGTAGATAACTAGTGTATGCTTTATAGAAAAGAGCTACACCACCACAATACAGAGTTTGTAAGGTGGTACCGTGTATATGTAGGCCATGATGGGACTGTGTGAGGTGTTCATGATAAAGGGGCTGATGGTGATATGTGTCTTTTCATAGTTTCATAGTATAGCACTAGGCTATCTGCCCTGGGGCATTTGTAAGCCTAGCCATAGTGATGTGGCTTTTGCCACCCCATGAAATGGTACAAAAAATGTACAGAATAAATTTAGAATACTGTGCCTCTGTCTAGTAGTGACACAATGAAGGTCCCCTTATATAATAGAATTAGTTTACTGTGCCCCTGTCTAGCAGTGACACAGATGTGACCCCTGGGGTAAACTTACGATCTCCCATCCACTCATCAAGATTTCTCTTGAAGAGAGTCAGTGAGGGGCTCTGCCTAATACGAACTGGGATCTTGTTCCAAAGCATGGGAAGCCTCTGGGTTATGAATCTATCCCTCCAGCATGTCCTATTCATACTTGTGCCGAGGTTTAAGTCTTTAGCTCTCGTGGTCCTGATGGATTTGGATTTTTTGAGGTGGAGCATGTCCATCAGATCCTGATTGGACATGACCTTGTACGTCAGGCAGAGATCACCTCTGAGCAGGCGGTATGCTACTGAATAGAGCTGGAGTTTCTTTAGTCTGGCAGAATAAGACATATGTTGGAGACCCTTGATCCTCTTGGTGAGGTACTTTTGTGGTCTCTCCAGCTGTTGCAAATGCCGGGTGAGGTACATTCCAAATGGGGCATTGTACTCAATCATGGGTCTGATGAGGGAGGAATATAGGGGTACAATGACATCCTTGGATCTGGATGTGAATCCCTTCATGATGAGATGTGCAAGGTAGAATGTTTTTCTAACCACTTTGGCAATGTGGGTGTCAAATGAGAGGTCGCTGTCGACTTGGGTCCCTAGGTCTCTGATTACTTTTTCCATACTCAGTGGGTTGCTGTCTATGTGATAATTTGTGGGTACTTTGTTTTTCCCAAAGGGGATGACTATACATTTTTTGGCATTTAGTTTAAGGCCGTGACTCCGGCATCAGTTGTCCGTTTCTGTGAGGCCTTTTTGTAGGATGTGTATGTCTGCTGGTGTATCGACTATGGCGCCTAGTTTGCAGTCATCTGCGAACTTTGTCAGCCACAGCCCTCCCATGTTTGCTTTAACATCTGAGAAATAAATGCCGAACAAGAGGAGTCCCAGGACAGATCCCTGTGGGACACCACTTGTGACTGGCTTTGAGTCTGACATTGCTCCAGCGATTTTAACTTTATGGGTTCTGTCCTTTAGCCAGTTTGCAACCCATCTAGTGACATAAGGGTTTACTTTTAAGCTGTTGAGCTTATCTATGATGCCTGAGTGGGGTATTGTGTCGAATGCCTTAACCAAGTCCAGGTATGCTGTATGGACTGCTTTGCCCTCATCAATGGCTCTAGTGACTGTTTCGAAAAAGTCAAGCAGGTCTAAAAGGCAGGATCTGCCCTTTACAAAGCCGAACTGGGTGGGGTCAAGTGTCTGTAGGTCCCCTATGTCTCTGTTTATGAGTTCCATAATGATTCTTTCCATAGCTTTGCAGACCAGGCTGGTTAAGCTTATGGGGCGGTAGTTTCCAGGGTCTGTAGAGGCACCCCCTTGTGGAGTGGGACCACTGTTGCTGTACGCCAGTGTTCAGGTACATATCCCGAAGTAAGGCTAAGGTTAAATAGCATTTTTATGTGTGGGTTTAGCTCCTCTTGGAGTTCATGTAACACGCAACCCGGGATACCGTCAGGTCCCATTGATGCTGTGTTTTTTGCTTTGTTTAGGGCGGTTCTCACTTGGACATCTGAGATGACAGGGAGATTACATTCAGCTGGGATAAGTATTTCTTCTTTTGGGGGTGAAGGAGGGGAGAAATTTGCACTGAACCTGTCAGCCAGAATGTTGGCAATATCTGTGGGTTCAGTGTATTTTTGTTGTTTCAGAGTTGTGTGTTCGTTTGGAACTGGAGTACGTGCTACACATGTAACCCGCTTTCAGTAGCAACCTAATGTTTAGTTAACAATGTCATTAGTGTGTGCTTATTTGGGTGACCCTGAGTTCTGCAGAGATTATGCATAGTAACTGATAGTAGTATATTGCAATGACAGAAGCCTGAGTGGCCTTTGGTGTTAGAAACTTTCAGAACTTTACGTGTATATGCTGCGTTCGGCCTGGATTTAGGTGTTTATCAGCTCTAAGTTCTATGCTTATGGAGAAATAGTGGTCCCCTCAGTGTTCTTTGTAATGTATGTTATGGTTAACACCCACTTGGTGAACAAATGCATGTGGCTTTGGATAACTGTTCTTGCCTACACGCAGTATGTCTGCTTTTCAAATACATTCCACTCGCCTATACAGATGTATTTCAAGTAGTCGTGTGCAGGACACACGATTTATTTTAAATGTTTACATTTTTTTTTTAGTTGGAGCTCATTTGCCACTTCACATTGCTGGCATGAGCAGAACCAAAAAACATTGTGTATCTGTTTTGGTGTAGTATGTATCTCTGTTGTTATGTATGCTTTGATTTTTAATTATTCATTTAGCATTAGGACCACCATATGTTCTTAACCATCTCCAAAAACTGGAACACTGCCTCTTGTAATGTAGATAATGTGAAACTCACTGTAATACAGTCACAGACTTTGAAAAAAGTTACCTTGAATAACACTAACATAAAGGTTTACAGGAGTACCAACTGTAATAGTAAGTGTTGCAAATGGAACACATGGTCAGTATTTGGTATTCTGTATATACATCCGCATATCTGCCGTATCCCAATTGTGTGTTCGTTTGGAACTGGAGTACGGCTACACATGTAACCCGCTTTCAGTAGCAACCTAATGTTTAGTTAACAATGTCATTAGTGTGTGCTTATTTGGGTGACCCTGAGTTCTGCAGAGATTATGCATAGTAACTGATAGTAGTATATTGCAATGACAGAAGCCTGAGTGGCCTTTGGGGTTAGAAACTTTCAGAACTCGTTGGTTGTGTAATCACTGGTTAGTTGCATTGATTACTAGAGTATTCCACTTCAATGATGGTGAACGCATTCTATCAAGTCCGTCTGCATTCCAGACGGAGTATATTTTAATAGCTCGACTGAAGAAATTACAGCTTTACTCAGTTGCATACCGCCTACTCAGAGGTGATCTCTGCCTGACATACAAGGCCATGTCCAACCCAGAATTGATGGACATGCTCCACCTAAAGAAAACCTTATCCCCGCTAGCCACATGCTCTAGGGATCTAAACCTCACCACAACAATAAATAGGATGTGCTGGAGGGATAGATTCCTGTTCCAGAGACTTCCCATGCTTTGGAACAAGATCCCAGTCTACATTAGGCAGAGCTCCTCGATAACACTCTTCAAAGGAAATCTTGACGAGTGGATGGGAAACAGAAAGTTTACCTCGGGGATCACTTCACTGGCTCTGCTGGACAGAGGCACAGGGAACTAATCTAAGGGGGCGGCGAAAGCCAACACATTCTGGCTAGGCTTATAAATGCCTTCGGGCAGATAGCCTAGTACCTACCTATGAACTTATGAACAATCAGGAACATGAATCATACAACACATACGTATTTGCAGGTGCCTAAAACAAGTGAATGCAGCCTAAGGTTTGAAAGATGTCTGAATTTACTACCAGTAGGATGTTTTTTTTATTTGAGTGTGCCTGTCAAGGGTGAATTTGTTTGCTGCTTCTGCTGTCACTAATTTTTATTGGTGCACTCTATTGTTTTAGCAAGTGTCTCTCCATGGTTGTTCTGACTTCAGTTAGTGTTAGACCACATGTTGACGTTAGTTGAAGAACAGAATGCACTTTGAAAGGTTGGCACAGTGTTTACATTAACTGGGCATAAATAGCCAAGTCATGGAACACCCTATCTGTAAAAAGCATGTTTAACTGCTGTGATTGTCCAGCATCCTTTCTCCAATTGACATTGTTCGTAACTCTGTACTGTTTTGTTCACTACACGTGCAATGTCTTCATTTCATGCTGATTAAAATTGTATTATAGCCTTAACAGTGTGTGTCATCGTGACATTGCAGGTTACTGTTTTTTGGGTCTGTACGTGTTTTTTTTGCTCACATGATTTGGCCTGACACCTTGTGTTCTTGGGGCTGAGCCGCACTACCAGTGTGAGTGACAGTGTTGTGTGGACTTTGGCTGGCTAAGGAAGCTGAGTAGAGCAGGGGCTCTGCTGTGTATGTGGTTTTTAATGTTTGTAGTTACTTTTGGGTTTCCATTAGGAAAAATGTGAGGAGGAGTTAGTCAGTTAGCAGTGATGTGTGCTAACCAAATTTACATGTTGCCATAAGGCTGTAACATATTGTCTGTAATGTACTGAAAATGCACTTCTCTTGGATTTTACTGCAAAGCTGTTTGTGTTGTGTGAGTATGGTCGGTTGATTAACCTGGTAAAGCTTGAATGCTAATCGCAGCTGTCAAACAGGTTTCAGTAACTGCATAAATGTAGCCATGGTTGGTTGGTGTCTTTCGGCTTTTCCCGGTTAGGGGTCGCCACAGCGGAACTCCGGTCCGCTAATGATTGTTAGTTGATTTTTACATGCCGAGTTACCAGCCCTGATGCACAACCTTCAACGAAGGTACGCCCATTCACACATGTCTCCATGCAGAAGACGCTCTAGCTGAGAGTCGAACTGGACAGCGTCTTACTGTGAGGTGACAACGCTACCACAGCACCACCACTGATGAAAGCTTTTTAAATGTTTGCAATGTGTGATGTTCCTTGTGTAGATTTCTACTGCTTAGCAGCATTACCACTACGTTGCATTCTGATGTGAATAAGAAGGTAGCACAGGCAGTTTCCAACAACTATCCACCAAAAGATATGTATTCCTTTGCTTACAAATCTAGTACAAAAACAAAAAGTGATAAAGGTTATCACTTTGTTTCTCTTACACTAAGACATTTTGCAGACCTCATTATATCATTTCTTTTGGTACTGGTCTTGAGTGTCGCCAGCATGACAACTCCTAAAGGCATAATGGTGGAATCGGGAGCCTTTGCTAGAAGCCTGATGCCCAAGTGATACCAAACAAACTGTACAACAGAAGGAAGAAACTCTTGCAAAAGAGAGTAAAATCCCACGAGTGGAGGAGCTCCCTGGTCAGCCTCAGTAAGAAGCTGCGATCCCTGATAAAATCCTCCAAAGCTAGTTACAAAAACAAAATCGCCACTGATTCTAAAGACAACCACAAAGCATTCTATACCTATGTCAAGAATCTCAATGACAACACTCAGATCTGCTCTGAGAAACAGCACAATGGCACTACAAATACAGACCCAACTGATATTGCCAACATCCTGGCAGATAGGTTCAGTGCTAACTTTACCCCCCTCTCACCCCTAAAGAGCCCATCTCTGTACCGGAAGAATGCAAAGTTCCTGTAATCACGGCTGCACAGGTAAAAAACACACTCTCAAAGCCAAGAACACAGCATCCACGGGACCAGACAACATCCCAGGCTGCGTTGTACACGAATTACAGAACAAACTGGCACCCCACCTAAGTACCATGTTCAATCTTAGCCTTACCTCAGGCTTTGTGCCAGCAACGGTTATCCCACTCCACAAGGGGTGAGCCACCACGGACCCCGGGAACTACCGCCCCATTAGCCTGACGAGCCTGGTCTGCAAGGCCATGGAACGTATCATCATAGAAGTTATAAACAAAGACATTGGTAATCTCCAAAATCTGGATCCCACCCAGTTCGGGTTTGTAAAAGGCAGATCATGTCTCCTAAACCTGATAGACTTCTTTGAAGCAGTCACCAAAGCCGTAGACAAGGGTAAGGTGGTTCACAAAGCCTATCTAGATCTTGCCAAGGCTTTCGACACCATCCCCTACTCTGGAATTATAGATAAACTAAACTAGGTATAAATCCCTATGTCACAAGATGGGTTGCCAACTGGCTCACTGACAGAACCCACACTGTGAAAGTAGCAGACTCCAAATCCGACTTCAGACCAGTGACAAGTGGAGTACCACAGGGTTCAGTCCTGGGTCCTCTCCTGTTTGGTATCTACTTCTCTGAAGTACAGGCTAACACAGAAGGTCTTTGGCTAACGAAGTTCGCAGATGACTGCAAGCTAGGAGCCGTAATCGAAACTCCTAACGATGTGGACATCCTACAAAAGGGCCTCACTGAGACAGATGCCTGGTGTCAAAGTCATGGCCTCAAGCTCAATGCTAAAAAGTGCATTGTCATCCCCTTTGGTAAAAACTCTGTATCCATGAACTACAACATAGGCGGTAGTATACTTTAACACCAAAAGTGTGATAAAAGACCTTGGGACATAGGTGGACAGTAGTCTCTCCTTTGATAATCACATCGCCACAGTAGTCAGGAAATCCTTCTGCGTGGCACACCTCATCACAAAAGGTTTCTCATCCAGAAAAAAAGAGGTCATTGTTCCCCTCTACTCATCAGTCATTAGACCCATTATAGAGTACAACGCCCCTTTTGGTATGTACCTCACAAGACCTTTACAACAACTGGAAGGGCTGCAGAAATACCTCACAAAGAGGATTACCAGCCTCAAACAGATGCCCTACGCAGACCGTCTCCAAAAACTCCAGCTTTACTCTGTTGCATATCGCCTACTCAGAGGTGATCTCTGCCTAACATACAAAGTTATGTCAGACCCAGAGCTGTTGGACATGCTCCACTTAAAGAAATCCCAATCCCTCCGAACTACACGCTCTAGGGACCTAAACCTTGTCACCACAATAAACAGAACATGCCGGAGGGATAGATTCCTGTCCCAGAGACTTCCCATACTCTGGAACAAACTACCTATGTATATTGAACAAAGCTCCTCATTAGCACTATTCAAGAAAAATCTTGATGATTGGATGGAAATAGGAAATTCACCCCGGGGATCACCTCTATGGCTCTGCTTGACAGTGGCACAGGAAAATAATTTTCTTGGGTGGCAAAAGCCAGGGTACCTTTTTGGCTGGGCTTGTATAGGCCCCAGGGCCGATAGCGTAGTACCTACCTATGTAGGCCAGGTTTGTCTAAGCATTGTGATCTGTCGATCAGATTGGTTGGGGCTGTCAGGCATATGAACGCCCTGGAATGTGAGCCAAACGTAAGTCCATTTCCTGTATGCATGTAGGCATATCTCCTGGTGACTGTGTGAAGCTGCTGGAGACATACCTGTGCAAGGGCACATAATCATCAAGGTCATTCATGTTTCTCCACATACAATCCAGGGAGTTGTGTCACAAGTACATTCGCACCTGACATGGAGTATGAAAGAGTCTTACAAGTCCGTGTTGATGAGAGACTTGATTGCATGGGTGGCATGTCTGAATCTGGCACCTGGAAAACATCTAACCTGGAATGTCTCCTTATCCAGACTGCTGAGTGACACAATTATGTGTGGCTCAAAATGGAGCCTCCTATGACGAATCATGGTATGTTTAAGGTTAAGCCTTACTGCTTGTGAGGCACAGGTGTGTCGACTGAGTGGTGTGTAGTGTGGAGGTCATGTTTGTTTTCTGCATGGGAGTGTCTTTTGTTTGAAGATTGTGTTTCCTGAGAACCTCCATATGTGTGGGTGGAGTTTGCAGTGTAGTGACTGTGTTGTCAAATTTTTCAATGCCAGTAATACTGTCATGAGAGGAGAGAGCTTAGACTATAGGTTCGTAATGTAAATGCATCTCTCAGAAATTGTGTTCCTATTTGGTAAAGAGGATTGTCTGTCTACATGAGGAAATTGCTCCAGAGTCTCACAGTGTCCATACCAACCTTGACATGCAGGAGAGACCTCAGTAAAAATTCTGCACATATGTATGAGTCTGCGAAAGAGTGGCCAGAGAGATCTAAAGGGATACAGGGCAGAAGGTCTTAGAAAAGTACTAGTCGGTTCTCACACAACTGCTAAGGGAAAATATATGGCTGGAATAATATTCTAGTAACAGAAATGTAGCAAATCATGCCATATCCTGCTGACAGTACCTGGAGTACCTGGAGGCATATACCTTGTGTCAAGCCGAAGTGCTTGAACAGAAACTATGAAGGTTAGAATGGCAGTTGCACTGTAAGCAGCCTATTAGCAAGACATAAGGGTTGTTACTACACTGCAAAATTGCTTTGTAATAGTGGGGATTTTTTTGATGGGGTGAGCAAACACCAGCATTACAGCCATAGCACCAATTGGAATGGAGACTGAAAAATGAAAGTAGCAAGGCATTTTGTCCGTGCACGTCAAAATTTCAAAAGTCAATTCTTGTAGTGGCATTTATTATCTGAATCAAGGTAAGTTAACCTTGATGTCCTTTTTAAACAAACAAAAAAAAAACTTCTTTGTGATAAGTGACATTTAAGCATTCACCAGTGGCCAGTGTCATTTCTGGACACAACAAAAGGGAAGGGAAAATATAGTGATGTGGTTTGTTTGCACAAATGAATGTGCAGGAATAGTGCAAAAGTATTTTTGAAAACCAACCAGTGGAGTAAAAACATATGTAGGCAGACACTGCATACCAACACACTTTGCAGATGTCAATCTCAATTGTTAACAACTCGGAAGCATGACAAATTAAATTACTAAAAATATTTTATTCTGCAGCGCCTTGGTGCAAGACCTTCCAGGAGTTACTACATGAACTAGATGTGAATGCAGTCGTGTAAGGCCATGGCTATAGTGCAGCAAAAACAAATGTCCCCTCTGTCAAAGGAACTGCTAAGAACAAGGATTAAATTACATGAGTCAAGCCCCCTGCTGAGAGCTACCAATCACAGGAATTAACAGGTCAAATTACCCTCAAGACTTTGACAGCTAGGGAAGCTAAGTGTTATGGGGGAGGGGAGAAGTAGATGGACTGGAATTCAGTCTCTGACAAATTAGTGCCATTTAAACTTTTTTTTTCCAAAATCTCTTTATTTGAATTTTCAGATATTAACGATACATGCAATAAAACACACAAAACAAACAGTACATACAAAAAGGAAACATTCAAAAAACTAGTAACACAAGAAATATATATACAATAGAAGTCACTACATCATCAAATGGAGTATAAAAGGTTTTTAACATCACTTAAGAAAGTGAGGGATAGTATAAGGGACATATTTCATGAAGAAGATAAATATAGAAATTCAACCACTTATTATACTTACTGTAATTAGGGAATACAATTAGATATATAAAGAGGAAAAAGGGAAAGAAGAGAAAAAAGAGAAAACTAAAAACTGGTTATAACACAGTTATTGCATAATATAAATTTGTCTTATGTCAGTTTACAGACTATCTTTCTTTGTTAAGAATTACATCTAGTATGTAACCCCAATATTTCTAAGTGTTTCTTTTTTGTTTTTGTATAAACTAGTTTGTGAGATGAGATATATTTAATAGCAGGGCTGCTAAAGCCTTCCCATGTAATTAGAGATGTGACATTCCAGTTTTTAGTGATATAAAATTTAATAAGGGCACACATCGTGATAAGGACATGTTTTTTTTATTTTTGGAAGTCGAGTCATGTTAATGTGCAATATAGCTGTCTCCCATGACAGGGTTGATTTTTCATATCCCATCTTCTCTAACCTAGCTCTTAAAGAGCACCATAGGTTATGTACCTTGCTACATTTCCACATGGCATGGAGAATATCTGTAGTTTGGTTTGGGCAGTGAGGACATATAGGCGAGAAGTTAGAATTGAACTTATTTAGTTTGATGGGGTATAGTATACATTGTTATTTATCATAATTTGTGTGTATAGCAGCTTCTTAAAAGGAATGAATTTTATCGTATTCTCAATGGCCAGTCTCTTATTTTCTTCTATCAGAGATTGTTTTTTTACTTGCCAATAGTTTGAAAATAAGAGAAAATTCTGGTGTTTTGTGTTCGTTACAAGTTTATATGTCCTAGAAATTGTTTTCCCTTTCATCTCGAGGTTTTCTAGTATTAGTTTTACTAAGTTAATGTCCTGCAAGTCGACTTGTGTTTGTGAGAATTTAGCATTTATGAGATAGTGGATTTGGGTAAGAATAGCAATATACTTCTTAGTAAGATTTAGTTCTAGTCTTATTTGTCGTATATTGGATTCTCTCCATTGGTATATTTCCCATACTGTGAGATCTTTTATTAGAGGGTAATTTGTTAGATTTAAGGGTTTATTGTTTATTAGTAGGTTGGGATTTAGGTGGAGTGGTTGTATAAAGGCAAGAGCATCTAATAACTGGAATGATTTAAATAATTTCTGTGTAGTAAGAATCATGTATTTAATTAGTGGGTGTATATTCTTCGTGAATATGTCATTTCAATTTAGGTTTAAAAATGGTAGGGATTTGCTGTTATACCAAAGGGATTTCAGTTGTTCAGACCAGATTTTTTTCCATCTGGGTGTCCAGGTATTTACATACGGGTCATGCCTTATTATCTGTATTAGTCTGTAGGCAGTAATTATACTATAATAGAGTTTGAAATCAGGTAACCCCAATCCCCCTTTATCTTTGGTAAGTACAGGTTTGTCATGTTTAATTCTAGTGGATTTGGGGTACCATAAGAATCTTGATATAGCTTTTTCTATATCAAGGAAGAATTTTTGGGGAATATTTGAAAAAGTAGCATTTAGTTGAAAGAGTATTCTCGGTAAAAGGTTCATGTTAACAACACTAGCTTTTGAGAGTATTGACATATTAATATACTTCCCCTATTAAAGTGAAACATCAAAGATGGAGAAGGAACGAAGCAGGAGTTCACAACTTGTAAAAAGTCCACTTAAATTTATTGTCAAAGAACGATAAAAATATATATATATAGTGTATGATCTGAAGAAGCTCTTGTAGCGAAAGCGCTTATCTTTTATACAATATATATATATATATATATATATATATATATATATATATTTTTTTTTTTTTTTATCGTTCTTTGACAATAAATTTAAGTGGACTTTTTACAAGTTGTGAACTCCTGCTTCGTTCCTTCTCCATCTTTGATGTTTCACTTTATTTTCATGACTTTGGATAAGGAACGTCTACCTGGTTTATTGGCAGCAGTCTTGTGTTTGACTATTTTATACTTCCCCTATTGATACCACTTTCAATACTGGTCCATGTACACAATAGGTTATTATTTATCATTTCCTTAAAGTCAGGAGTAAATATTATTCCTAGGTATTTTTTCTGGCAACTTATCCTGATCTCACTCATGGGAAAGTAAAATTTGTTATGACCTATAAGATTCATGGGAAATATGTGGGATTTGTTTAGTTTTAAATTATAGTTAGAGATTTCAGAGAACTCATCTATAGCTTTAAGTATTTTTGGGAGGTCAGTAGTGGGAAGTTGAACATAGATATTTAAGTCATCAGCAAAAGCAGAGAATATAAGATTTGTATTATAGATTCTAGGTATGTGATGGAAGTTTTTTTTGTGAAATAAACAAAAGGAGAGGTTCTAGATAAAGATTAAAGCGGTATGGGAAAGAGGGCAACTTTGTATTGTACCATTAAATAACAGTATAGGGTTAGTTTTGAGCTTATTTATCTGAATAGTGGTATATGCTTTCTGATATAGAACCTTAATTATCCTTATGAATTCCTTAGGAAAACCATATAAAGGCAATATATTAAATAGGAAATGTAAATTAACTCTATCAAAAGCTTTGGTTGCATCCACCGTGAGGTCATATCTGGGGCATTTGTCACTGTTAAGAAGTCTGATAATGGTATCTAAGAGGAGGGTGTTATCACTTGTTTGCCTGTCTATCATAAAGCCCATTTGTTCTTGGGAAATGATAGATGGGAGTACATTCTTAAGTCTATTTGCTATAACATGAACTAGGATCTTAAGGTCAGTATTTATCAGGGCTGTTGGTCTATAGTTTGCTGGATCTGTTGGGTCAGAATTCGGTTTTGGAATTAGCAGTGTTTTGGAGTTATTTAAATAATTGTCTGTTATTCCATGCTGTATTATAAAGTTGAAAACTTTTAATAATACTTTGGAAATAGGTTCCATGAATAGTTTATAAAATTCAGAGGTGTAGCCGTCGGGCCCAGGGGATTTACTCGGTTTGAGTTTGTTTATTGCAGCTTTTATTTCATTTAGTTGCAGGGGTGTTTTTAGGAGGTTTTTTTTTTGATCTTCCGGAATTTGTGGACATTTTTATATTATGTATAAAATCACCAAAATTGTCTGTAGATGGTGATAAGGGTATGTTGCATAGTTTCTTATATATGTCTTCAAAAGCATCTATAATATCTTGGTTCTTGTGTTTCACCAGTCCTTCATAGACTATTTCTTTAATACTCGGTGGGCCATTTTTTATGTTAATTAGTCTAGCTAGGAATTTTGAAGGTGTTTGTGCCCATTCTGAATTTTGATATATTGACCTTAATTCTAACAGGGAGATATTTTCTAGATAATGTTTGTGTAATTGCTTTTGCCAGTCTATTACTTTTTCCTCCAGGTCTTTAGAACATTTTTTTCTGAAGTTCTAATTCAACAATATTTATGTGAGTTTCTAGTTCCTTTTTAAAGTTATTGTACTTTTTTTAACTATGCAGATTTTTGGATAATTATACCTCTAATGACTGTATAAAACCGGAATTCCGCTGTGGCGACCCAGAAAGACACAAACAATACCTCTAATGACTGCTTTGGCAGCGGCCCATTGTATATCATAAGGAATATGAGTGGATATAAAGTCATTTTGAAGTTGGGCTATGACATTTTGGATTTCCTTTGCTGTTTCTTGGTTTTGAATGATTTTAGGATTTAATGTCCAATTATTGAAATAGGGAACATTTTGTTTATATGTTTGAAAATTTATTAAGAGACTGATTTTTGAATGGTCTGAGATAGTTCTAGGTGATACAGCATAATTTAGTCTGTTCGAAAGCAATGATCGGGAAATTGTGTGATGGCCATGCTCTGGCCCAGCAATCAAGGAGCCTCAGTCCTCACCACTAATACCAGAGGTCTCATATAAGAGGAAATGATAACAAATACACACAGTAAAGTACAATTTCACTTAAGTGCACACAGAGATCACAGTCAGTCTGGGGCTGGTTGCTCCCTTGCTCTCCAGGTCCCCAATAAGACTCCCCACTGACACAGCTATAGGGTCCAGATCTCAGTCTAGCTGGCAAGCTAACCTCCAGTACCCTCTCTGTCCAACCAGTGCTTCATGTCCATGCCCAAGTAGCTGACACACATCCACACACTTTGAGATAAGTATTTATACAACTTCACAGACACTCCTGGGAAAGGCTGACACAGATTCTCCCACTGTGCCCCTTTACTCGCACTATATGGTAGTAATTACTGCCACCACCAGCTAATAATTATCAGCTACCCAAAGGCCCTTAAAAGGGTGTGCAGTTACTACTGTGCAATATTATTATCCAATTGGTAGTATAGCCCAGGGCTAAAGCTATAGCAGAGGCTTAGACAGTAAACTGTATAAATATACAGTGTACTCTAGATCTAACTTATCTCTGCACAAGCCAACCATAGTTGAAAAGGGTTTAAAATATTTAATAATAAATAGTAAAGACACAAGACAATACTATTACAGTACAGTGCTACTTAAGAGTTCAGAAATCACACAGAAACTTAAAATAATTCTGTACATAACAGAAAAACACTTAAGTCTAATCTTTATAGTCCTAGCTATTTCTACAAGAAAACATACTTCTAAAGTAACTTACTTACATAGAGCAAGGCAGTGCTAAGTTGAATAGTGACAGAAAATGCTTACAGTCTCTTTCTCAGCAATAGTTTTTAAATTCCTAACATTCCTGCTGGGCCCTCCCAGATTACATCATGTTTGACACTTAGGTTTTCCCTGTATACACATTACATCATTTTGACACTTGGTCTGGAGTTCCCAGGCCACACCGAAACTGCATTTACATTCTTTTACACTTAGAGCAGTAAAGGAAATTCCACATGTAAATTCTGATCATTAACTTTAGCCTTAAGACAATAGGCAGGATGCTTACTCCAGACTCATCAACTCCAAATTCTAACTTCAAAGGACTTCAAAGGACATACAAAACATAATTTTAATTTCAAAGAACATTTGAAATGCTTGGTTTAGTTTTCCTTACAGCAGATGGCAATGTTGCTACAATCTTGAAGTTCTCTTTCATTTAAGAAACAAACCTGTATTTTATATTTATATTTACAAATGCCAGAATTATGTATCAAATTCTATTTGACTAGGCTGGAAGCCTTCACCCCTTCTCTACCAGTCTTCACCCCCCCCCCCAGAGAACTAAAGCTAGTTTTTCAAGTGACCCTTGATAAACACCACTTGAGAGGGTTAGGTCTATCTGAGTGTACCTCACCCCATTCCCTGTCTTGAGAGGCCATCTGCATTGGCATTGCTACTCCCACTGCGGTGCTGCACTGACATATCATATGCTTGCAACCCCAGGTTCTATCTTAGCAATGTGACCTTTTGCTGACTGGCTCTGTTTAACCATGTCAGAGGGTTGTGTTCGGTCATAACAGTGAATTTTCTTCCATACAGAAAAGGCTGAAGTTTCTGCAGTGCCCACACTTGTGGGGGAGGGTGGCCCAATGGTTAAGGTGTTTGCCTTACAAACACAAGGTGCGGGGTTTGAGTCTCACAAGGGATAATTGGCTAGGCTTAAAATGGCTCGCAAGGGCAGTTAGCTTAGTACTAATCTATGAACCTATGAATCTATGAACCTATGAACTATGGCTAGACATTCCTTTTCTACAGCTGCATAGCATTCCTCCCTGGGTTGGAGCCTACGACTGAGATAAACCACTGGGTACACTTCCCCTCTGAAGAAATCTGGCTAAGTACAGCCTCCACCCCATAGTTTGAAGCATCCACTTGCACAACAACTTCTTTGCTGTAATCTGGACTGGCTAATACAGGGGGTCCTCCCAAAGCTTCTTTAAGCTTCTGGAATGCCTGCTCACGTGCTGGGGTCCACACTACCTTATCTGGCCTGTTCTTCCTTGTCAGGTCTGTGAGGGGAGCAGCTATGGTACTATAACTGGGGATGAACTTTCTGTAGTACCCTGCTGTCCCTAAAAATTTCCTCACCTGCTTCTTGGTAACAGGTGCAGGCTATGCCTGAATGGCTTCCACTTTGGCAGGTTCTGGCCTTATCTTACCACTCCCCACTCTATGTCCTAGGTAGGAGACCTCTGCCATACCCACCTTACATTTGCTCGGCTTAATGGTCAACCCTGCCCTCTGTATTCTGCCCAACACCTCTCTGACATGCTGAAGGTGCTCTGGCCAGGAATGGCTGCAGATGGCAATATCATCTAGGTAAGCAAGGACAAACCCTCCTGCTCCTGCTAGGATATTATCTACCAGCCTCTGGAAAGCTGCTATGGCATTCTTCATCCCAAAGGGCATCTTAGTAAACTCATACAAACCAAAAGGAGTCACAAAGGCTGACTTCTGTCTAGCACTGGGAGTAAAGGGCACCTGCCAGTAACCCTTGGTAAGATCAATGGTTGTAAGATAATTGGCCAAACCCAGCTGCTCTAGGGCCTCATCTGTTCTAGGCATGGGGTAAGCATCCGACTCTGTGTGATTATGTAATTTCCTTTAGTCCACACAGAACCTTGGTGCTGCCATCCTTCTTTGGCACCAGCACCACTGGGGATGCCCAGGGACTGTTGGACTCTTGAATCACCCTTAGTTCCAACAGTTCCAACATCTCTTGTATTTCCTCCCTCAGGGTCTGTTTGACTTTCTCAGACACCCTATAAGGGGCCTGCCTAATAGGCCTTTGGGGTCCTGTATCCACCTGGTGCTGCACCAGGTGGGTGCACCCTGGTTTCGTAGTGAACATGTCCCCAAACACCTGCAACACTGCTCAGATTTCTCGAACCTGTGTAGGAGATAGCTGCTGGGATATGGCTACCCCTTCCACTGAGGTGTCAGCCCGAGCCTCACTGAGGAGATCAGTCACCAGATCTCCCACAGACTCCTCCTGCAATCCACTGCAAATGCTCAGCACAAAGGCCTCTCTATCATGGTAAGGTTTTATCATGTTAACATGGTACAATTTGTGCCACTGCCATCTGCCTAGCAGTTCCACCATGTAGTTAACATCACTTACCTTTCTTACCACCTTGTAGGGTCCCTCCCAAGCTGCTTGCAGCTTGGTGTGTCTGACAGGACTGAGAACCATTACCTGCTGCCCCACAGCATACTCGCTAGCTCGAGTATTCCTGTCATACCACACCCTTTTCTGCTGTTGGTCTTCTGCCAGGTTCTCCTGGGCCAAGCCCATGACTTCCCTGAGCCTTGTCCTGAGGTTTAGGACATATGCCACAACAGACCCCTTGTGAGGTTCACACTCACCTTCCCACTCATCTCGAATTAAATCTAGAGATCCCCTCACCCTATGCCAATACAGCAACTCAAAGGGTGAAACCCTGTGAATTCCTGGGGAACCACTCTGTAAGCAAACAACAGATGGGGCAAATATTTGTCCCACTCCCTCTTAAACTGATCTGCAAATGCCTGTAGCATGGACTTTATTGTAGAGTTTAACCTCTCAACAAGAACATTAGTCTGGGGATGGTAGGGGGTGGTCTTCATGTGCTTCACCCCACAGGACTTCCACAGACAAGCCAGCAGGTCTGACATGAAATCAGCACCTCTGTCAGACAGTATTTCTTTTGGGAAACCCACCATGCTGAAAATCTCTAACAAAGCATTTGCCACCTTCTCTGCCTCAATGGAGGACAAAGCCACTGCCTCAATGTATCGTGTAGCATAATCCACTACCACTAGGATATACTTTTACCCTGTGGAACTTGGGGTACTCAGGGGACACACAATATCCATAGCTACCCTCTGAAATGGCTCCTCAGTCTCAGGCAAAGACATCAGAGGAGCTCTCACCTTGTCTGCTGCCTTGCCTACCTTTTGGCCCTGCTCATAGGTCCTGCAGTACCCTGTTATGTGTTTGGAAATTCCAGGCCAATAGAAGTTTTGCATAATACGCCTCTTTGTACATTTTATGGCCATTTGATCTGCAAAGGGAATATCATGGGCTATGGCTAGAAGTGCCAGACGTTAGGCTCTAGGCACTACCAACTGCTGTACTCTCTCACTTTCTAGCCCTCCCTCAGGGGAACACTCTCTGTATAGTAACCCTTTGTCCCAGTATACAGATTCCCCCCTCCCTTGAGAATCAGGTGCCTCCCTAGCTACCTGCCTCAGGCCTTGTAATGTAGGGTCTGAGAGCTGAGCCTGTCTCACCTCTCTCCTTGTAACTCTTCCCAGCTCCCCTTCCACAGGAAGTCTGGCATCCTCTGACACTGGTGCCTCACTGTCAACCTGGGTACTACTACTCACCTCTACCTTTGCAGTCACCCTGTCCAAGGGAACATCAGTACCCACAAGCAGCTGTAGCTCACCTTCAGTCTCACTGCTACAGCGTAGCTCACTTCCTGAAGTAACCACCTCACCAGTCCTGTCTGCAAGTATTCAGTCTGTCTGGGTCTCCCCAAGGCTACCAGATCCACATGGCTACCAGATCCACATGCTTGTCTCCAAGCCTGGCTGTGTGTAACTGCACAAGTACATGGTACTGCCTCATCCAAATCCTTCCTTCTCAGGACATCTGTAGGATGGTAGTTTAGTACCCCTGTTGTCTCAAGACAACCTACTATTGGCATTTTGTCTTTCCCACTTACTGGCTCCCTCACCTTTGGTTCCCCACCTTGCCTCCATGGACACCTGTATGCCACATGGCCCTACTGGTTGCATTCAAAACATTTAACCCTAGCTGCTGGATATGTACCTGGACTAATGACTTCCACTGCTACTGGCAGATTCTGTTGTGACAGTCTGTGCTGCTCACCATGTGTTCCTTTAGACCCATGAGCAGCACTGGGGGTCCCCTTCCTGTGCAGGGCTGACCTGCTGGCCAGGTATAGGTCTCCCTTCTTCCCCAACTCATCTGCAGTAGCACATTGTCTATCAGCTAACCAGATTCTCATGTCCTCAGGCAAAGTGCTAAGGGCTTGTTCCCTCACCAAAAGGTCTGCCAGCCCTTCAAAAGTGGTGACCTGGCATCCACTCACCCAGCTATGAAAATAAGTGCTCAGTTCAGCAACATATTCACACACACACTTTCATCTGCCTTGCTTCTATGCTCACAAAACTTTTTCCTATACATTTCAGGTGCTAGCTTACTGCGGTGGTGGTGCTGCGGTAGCATTGTCGCCTCATAGTAAGATGTTGTCCTGTTCGATTCTCAGCTAGAGCGTCTTCTCTGTGGAGACGTGTGAATGGGCATACCTTCATTGAAGGTTGTGCATCAGGGCCGGCAACTCGGCACGTAAATATCTACTGCCAATCAGAAGTGGACCGGGGTTCCGCTGTGGCGACCCCTAACCAGGAAAAGCCGAAAGACACAACATTTCAGGTACTAGCGTAAAACATTCTAAAAGACATAAAAATAAGTCACCATATAACGCTGTCGCAATCTACGATGTCAGCTGATGCACGCCAAGTAGATGAAGCTATGCTTCTCAAGACACAAACGCTGTTCCAAGTCAATAAGAAGTACTGTTGGGCAAAATGCCGCACATACTACTCCTCCTCGGGGAAAAGTTAATAGACAAAACTAACAGATAAAATCCACTTTACTGCTCCAAGTCCAGGAAATTGCAGTCATCAATTCCAGTAGGATAAAACACAGCTTTATTAACAAGACAAAGTTCTTCCTCAGTGCTGTGGTGCTTGTGATTTTGTTATTCTAAAAGACATTTTTTGCAGCAGTATAATCAAAACAGACAGAGTCAGGCATTTTTATAAACAAGTTACAGCTTTCCAATGGAGTAAGGGGGTCATGAACTGTACCCAGAGCCTTTGGTCAACACTATACTGTTTGCATACCCTCTCAGATATATGAATTAAACTATCAAAATTATCCCCCTCTTTAAATTGCAGAAGAAATTTACTGACCTGTTGTGCTTCTGGGGTCCAGTTACTCCCTTCCCCATTACCTCCATGACTCTGGCGAAGAGTCAGCATTTCCCGCTCATGCCTTCTCTGACACTCCTTTTCTTCAGCTTCTATCTTCAAACGCCTGGCCTCCAACTCAAGTCTCTTTAGCTCCAGCGGATTTTTAAATCCACTGCAGAAAGGTTGAGCTGTCCATTCTCTGAAGATATTGTATCTCCACTGCCAGTCTGATTGTCCTTCGCAGAAAGGTTGAGCTGTCCATTCTCTGAGGTTATTGTATCTTCACTGCCAGTCTGATTGTCCTCCTGGATGCTGTTTTGTGATGCAACTGTAACTAAGGCGCAGTCAGGTCTGCCTTAGTCAGGTTTCCATGCACCAGTCCCCTAGCCTGGCACATCTCCATCAGCTGGCTCCTTGTCAGCTTTCCATACTCCTCTGCTGACATGCTGCCTGCTCACCCTGACTAACTAAGCTAATAAAAGAAATAAAACAATTGTGATATGAACTCTGAGTATTCACTGCGTGGCTATTTTAGAGTACAAAACACCTTCAGAGATCACTGTACATAAGCTACAGGATTCACTCTACCCACACCACTACAAGCCCATTAGTATTTGGGATATCCACCGCCACCACAAATGTGAAGTGGATCCTACCACTGCAAACCACATGTGACACCCGCGCCCTGGCCCAGCAATCAAGGAGCCTCAATCCTCACCACTAACACCAGGGAGGGCGTCTCATAAGAGAGGAAAGGATAACAAATACACAGTAAAGTACAATTTCCCTTAAGTGCACACAGAGATCACAGTCAGTCTGGGGCTGGTTGCTCCCTTGCACTCCAGGTCCCCAAAAAGACTCCCCACTGGCACAACTATAGGGTCCAGATCTCAACTTAGCTGGCAAGCTAACTGACAATGAGCACTGGCAGTCTGTAGAGCACTGTAAGGCAAGCAAAAGGTATATGCCCTGTTCCCCACTGTAATGCGACCCTGGAGTTAGAATATATAGTTGGGGGGCAGCCCCTCACATTGGAGGGTGTCGGGGGCAAACCACCCACAAAGTTCAGTTTTACTGAAAAATCTAAGATCAAACCACAGACCATAGAATATATAATCAAACTAGGTGGGGGGCTATGCCCTCCCACACCCCAATGTGGGTTCATAGGTAGGTGCTAGGCTATCTGCCCGAAGGCATTTATAAGCCTAGCCAGAATGTGTTGGCTTTCGCCGCCCCCTTAGATTAGTTCCCTGTGCCTCTGTCCAGCAGAGCTACTGAAGTGATCCCTGGGTAAACTTTCTGTTTCCCATCCACTCATCAAGGTTTCTCTTGAAGAGTGCTAGCGAGGAGCTCTCCCTAATGCAGATTGGAATCTTGTTCCAAAGCATGGGAAGTCTCTGGGAAAGGAATCTATCCCTCCAGCATGTCCTGTTTATTGTTGTGGTGAGGTTTAGATCCCTAGAGCATGTGGCTCGAGGGGATAAGGTTTTCTTTAGGTGGAGCATGTCCATCAATTCTGGGTTGGACATGGCCTTGTATGTCAGGCAGAGATCACCTCTGAGCAGGCGGTATGCAACTGAGTACAGCTGGAGTTTCTTCAGTCGAGCTGCATAGGGCATCTGTTTGAGGCCAGGGATCCTCTTGGTGAGGTACTTCTGTGTTCTTTCCAGCTGTTGCAGTTGTCTTGTTAGGTACATCCCAAATGGGGCATTGTACTCTATGATGAGTCTGATGAGTGATGAGTAGAGGGGCACAATGACCTCTTTTGATCTGGATTCAAACCCTTTTGTGATTAGGTGGGCCACATAGAAAGATTTTCTAACCACTTTGGCAATGTGATTATCAAAGGAGAGATTACTATCTACTTGGGTCCCCAGGTCCCTTATTATGTTTTCTGTATTTTGGGGCTACCACCTATGTGGTAGTTTGTAGGTACTTTGTTATTTCTAAAGGGAATAACTATGCACTTTTTGGCATTTAGCTTGAGGCCATGATTTTGACACCAGGTATCCGTCTCAGTGAGACCCTTTTGGAGGATGTCTGTGTCAGCCGGTGAGTCAATTATGGCCCCCAGTTTGCAGTCATCTGCGAACTTGGTCAGCCATAATCTTCCTCTGCTTTTCTGTACCTCTGAGAAGTATATGTCGAACAGGAGGGGTCCTAGGACTGAGCCCTGGGAAATGCCACTTGTAACAGGTTTAGAGTCAGACCTAGCTCCCACAACTCTCACCATGTGGGTTCTGTCCATGAGCCAATTGGCAACCCATCTTGTGACATAGGGGTTTATGTTCAGGCTGGTGAGCTTGTCAATAATACCAGAATGGGGATGGTCTTGAAGGCCTTCGCGAGGTCTAGGTAGGCTGTGTGTATCATCTTTCCTTCGTCTATAACCTTGGTAACTGCCTCAAAGAAGTCCACCAGGTTTAGGAGGCATGATCTGCCCTTAACAAAGCCGAACTGGGTAGGGTCCAGTGTTTGCAGGTTCCCAATGTCTCTGTTAATAAGTTCCATGATGATGTGCTCCACAGCCTTGCAGACCAAGCTAGTCAGGCTTATAGGGCAATAGTTTCCGGGGTCTGTTGTGGCTTCACCTTTGTGCAGCGGAATAACCATTGCTGAGCACCACTCTATGGGTATGTAGCCTGTGGAGAGGCTGAGTTTGAACCGTGTGTTTAGTTGAGGGGTTAGTCCATCTTGAGCTCGTGTAGGACGCAGCCTGGGACACCGTCCAGTCCCATTGATGATGTGTTTTTGGCTTTGGAGAGAGCTATTCTAACCTGAGTGTCTGTGATTTCAGGGGCTCTACATTCTTCTGTTATGGTTATGGGCCCTTTTGGGGGTGAGAGGGGGGGGTGAAGTTTGCACTGAACCTGTCTGCCAGGATGTTGGCAATATCGGTTGGTTCAGTGTATTTTGTGTCATTCTGCACTAACTCCGAGCAGATCTGAGCATTGCCACTTAAATTCTTGACATAGCTAAAGAATGCCTTGTGGTTATCTTTGGAGTCCTTGGCAAGTTTTCTTTCAAAGCTCGTCTTGGAAGATTTTATGAGGGATCATAGTTTCTTGCTGATACTGATCAGGGATGTCTTCCCTTCTTGGGGTTTTACTCTTTTCTGTACTAGTTTCCTCCTTCTATTGTATACCTTGCTTATGGCAGGGGTCCACCAGACTGGTTTCCTTTTCTTGGAGGAGTGAGTCTTGGTTTTGCTTGGGATAGCACGATCCATGCATTCTTGTAGGTGCCCGTAGAATGCATTCGTAAAGGATTTTGCAGCTTGGACAGCGTTATCCTTTAGCATGGGGACTTTGAAACTTTCCACCTCCATCTTAAGTAAAGTGAAGTTTGCTTTTGAAAAGTTTTTCATGGTGGTTTCCTTGTCCGGGGGTGGGGGTGGAATGTGGATATCCAAAGTGCGCCCCCTCACCCCCCCAACTATATAGTCTAACTCCAGGGCCGCACTACAGTGGGGAACAGGGCATATACCTTTTACCTGCCTTACAGTGCTCTGCAGACTGCCAGTGCCCATTGTCAGTGAAATGAGTTTTAGGTCAAATGAAGTTTAGGTCATTTGGTCTCAGTCAAATGAAATTCAATCATATGAAATTTAGGTCATATGAAGTAGACCCATATATATATATATATATATATATTTACTATTGTTTGTGCGAATGTCAGCTGCAATGTGCCGAAAAACAGAATGTCGAATGCACAAGCAGTTTTGCACCAGATAGTCGACTCCACTTATGTGAATGTATAACTGCATTTGCATAAGTGGAATTCGACTATCTACACGGAGATCGCGGTACAGTAGGGAGTGGAAATTCATCCACATCCCCAATGTAGTGCGATCTTGGAGTTAGAATATATAAGTGGGGGGGGGGGTAGGGGGTGCAGGGGGGCTTTCCCCCCTGCAAAAACGTGATAGCTGTATAGGAGTTTGATTTACATCAGCTCCTATACAGCTATCATGTGGTGGTTTCGACAACAATGTCGAGTCAAATGCGTCGAGCATTTGGTTCGACATTGTGTAAGTAATTTTTTCTTTTTACTTTCGGTATTACTATTCGTTTATTTGAACGGAAAATGTTTTTCTGTTCGAATAAACAATAGTAAACCATATGTGTGTGTGTGTGTGTGTGTGTGTGTGTGTGTGTGTGTGTGTGTGTGTGTATTTTTGTTGCATGTACTTACTAAGATTGAAACTCTAGAAAGTCAACATGCAAAATGTGGACAAATAATATTGAAAAAAATATATCAACTGCACACAGCTCATGCTGTAAGACATAACTGCAGAGGTTTCCAATAAGAAATAATGTTTTTTTCAGAGGGGATCCGCTCTGCTCCCTGGCAACCCCACTAATTAAATATACTAATTCCAACATAGCAAAATACTGGAGAAAGGGTATATTCCCCAGCTCAGTATTACAGCAATCTCAAGGTCAACAACTTTCTTGTTGACCAAATAAAGTCAACAAAAAAAGCTGTTGACTAACTGAAACTTCAATCAAATTCAGGGTTCCAATATATAGATAAATAGAAAGGAAGACAGAGAGATAGATCACTAATTTCTCACAAGGATATGTATGTTAATTATGACAAGTCCAAACGATGGGAGTACTGTAGTAGTCCCCTTGTTAAAGGATGGCAACATTTTGCTAAATGAGGACAAAGCCAATAATAAACTATGTAGCAATCAATTCTGTGTGCCTTAATGTGTTACATCTGAGGTTGCTCAACATGAGTGTAATAGAATACTGTTATCCCCAGCATTTACAATCTTGAAGTCAATATTATGGCAAGTTTCAGTGTTAATGCACATTGAAGCATTTGTTGCAATATTACAGAGCAAGAGTTATTTCTCTTTAAAATAACAAATAAGTTTCCGTTCCTGGTATACAACGTGCTATTCTTCTGTAACAAATATCTGATTAATATAACTGGTTTATACTGTACGATTCCTGTATTATTCTGTATGCTGATTGTATAGTTATATTTTCTACTATACTTGTGCATATCTTTCAATTTCTGGAAGAATAATTTTGAACAAAGGCAAAAATAATGGAGAGACTAAATCCAAAATCAGGGGCTATTTGAGAATATTATTCTAATTTACTTAACTTTTTATCAGTGTGAGTTTTCTGGGTGGGGAGACATCAGAGAGGCCAAGCAAATCAACAGCTTAGTCTCAAAAATATAAAAAAATCAGTCCAGGCCACCAGTAAAAACGTAGAAACTTTATATGATTCCAATAATGAAATATGCAAATGAGCGCTTTCGTCTCCTACAAGACTTCATCAGATGAAACTTAAAAAGTGCTGCCATACTTTATATAGAAATCACTGTTGCTATCAATTATGTCCAATTAAAATTTTAAAGAACCATGCTCTTAATACAATCCTTGTTACCTTCATTTTTTGTCCAACATGTGTGTATAATATCTTATCAAGTAATACATAAACGAACATTGTAAGAATATTGTGAATAAAATTCTACACTATACATACAAAATGTAAAATGTTACTTCATACCCTATGTGCTTTAGCTGTCAATACTGGCTTTATACTAACATATTCGTTTAGACCAGGAAAAACATTGGCCCTCAATCTTAATTGCCATTTTAATTCCTTGTTTAACAGTCCATTTTTCATATCACCTCCCCTAATATTGTGTTTAACTGTGTCAATAATTCCGAACCTAAAACCCTTGAAGGCCTGACAGGAAACAGAGTGTTTGTACAAGGCGCTAGTATTCTTACCTATTCTTATATCATATAAATGTTCTCCCATTCTTTCTTTCAATGTTCTTTCAGTCTTCCCTGTATAGAATGCCTTGCATTCTATACAGACAGCCAAATAGACTAACATTCTGGTGTTATAATTGCCCTTACAAAATTTCACTGTACTATTAAGTCCATTGTTCAAATGTATACTATCCTCCTTGTATATGTATGAACAAAAATTACATCTACCACATCCATTGGTTGCCTTTTTTATTTTAACCTGTTTCTCCGTCTTTTCAAACAATCTTTTGAAATTCTTTCCTGTCTTGTATGTAAAAGTAGGTTGTTTACCCACTACCTCATACAGTTCTCTGCTCGTCTTAAGCAAACTCCAATTAACTCTAACAATTTGGATGAAAATGTCTGTAAATGTATTATATTCCGTGACACATGTCCCCCGAAACTTGTTACTTTGTTCTGTGTTCGGTTTGTTCTCTCCAGAAAAAGGTTGTCCCAACAATGCTTTATATCTGTTTCCCCAGCCTCTGTACACCTCATCCAATGTTTTCTATACCAACTCTTTGGGGTAACCCCTTTCCAGAAATTTGTTTCCTAAAAAAATAAATTCTCCAGCTAAATCCTTAAATTCAGAGGTCATCCTGGCTATTCTGATTGCTTGTCCCTTGATTAAACTTCTTTTTTGAACCCAAGGATGATTGCTATCATAATGCAAATACCCATTGCACCAAGTGTCTTTTCGGTATATATTAGACTTGAATCCGTTATGGGTCTTCGTTATAGTTATGTCAAGATAATTTATACTAACCTCACCACTAGAGTGTGTAAAAGAGAGAAAATTAGTACTATTGTTTAAATATTCCATAAAAGACTTGATGCTCTGTTTATTACCTTCCCAGATTACAAAAATATCGTCCAAAAATCTAAGGTACAATTTAATGTGATTTTGGAAGGCACTATTAAACACATATCTGTTCTCCCACTCCAACATAACCAAGTTGGCATATACAGGGGCACATGCTACCCCCATCACTACCCCACTGGTTTGTTGGAAATACTCTCCCTGGAAACTTATAAAGTTGTTATCTAAAACTGTTTCCATAAGTTCCAAAATTGTAGGAATTTTCTCCTTAGATAGTGATGAGTATTTGTATACACTATCACTAAAGTATTCATACCCCACCTCACGTGGTATGCTTGTAAATAAATTTTTGACATCAATAGTCAGAAAACAGTAAATTTCCGCCCATACCTCTTTGGTTAATTTACTTTAGAACTCCCATGAGTCTCTGATCAAATGTGGAGTTTGCTTAAGACGAGCAGAGAACTGTATGAGGTAGTGGTAAACAACCTACTTTTACATACAAGACAGGAAAGAATTTCAAAAGATTGTTTGAAAAGACGGAGAAACAGGTTAAAATAAAAAAGGCAACCAATGGATGTGGTAGATGTAATTTTTGTTCATACATATACAAGGAGGATAGTATACATTTGAACAATGGACTTAATAGTACAGTGAAATTTTGTAAGGGTAATTGTAACACCAGAATGTTAGTCTATTTAGCTGTCTGTATAGAATGCAAGGCATTCTATATAGGGAAGACTGAAAGAACATTGAAAGAAAGAATGGGAGAACATTTATATGATATAAGAATAGGTAAGAATACTAGCGCCTTGTACAAACACTCTGTTTCCTGTCAGGCCTTCAAGGGTTTTAGGTTCGGAATTATTGACACAGTTAAACACAATATTAGGGGAGGTGATATGAAAAATGGACTGTTAAACAAGGAATTAAAATGGCAATTAAGATTGAGGGCCAATGTTTTTCCTGGTCTAAACGAATATGTTAGTATAAAGCCAGTATTGACAGCTAAAGCACATAGGGTATGAAGACCACACCACAAAAGGAGGGGGTGTATCCATATTCATAAAGGATACCCACACCTCCAGGTTGGTGGCAAAGCACAAAGCTTTGGAAACCATCCAGGTGCAACTAACCATAGGCAAAACTGCTCTACAAATTGTAGCATGCTACAGGCCACCCTCTCAAACTCAGGAACCCCACACAGCCTTCCTGAAGACACTGGAGGGTATAAATGTATCTCCAAACATCATCATATTGGGTGACTTCAACTACCCGAATATAGACTGGGAACATTACTCAAGCCCTAACTTTCTAGCCCAACGGTTCCTGGAGTTCATAAATTCAAATGCCATGGAACAGCTAGTCACTGTTCCCATGAGAGGAGAAAATATACTAGATCTCATTATCACAAACATGGGGACAAAATGCTCCACACCGGAAGTATATCCCTCATTGGTGAGATCTGATCATAAACTAATCTCACTGGAAATCCACATCCCGCCCGCACCCCAAACAAAAAGGACCACAGTGAAGAACTTCTCTAAAGCAAACTTCACACTACTCAAGACTGGTGTGGTATCCTTCAAGGCCCCTGAGCCAGTGGAAACCACAACCCAAGCTGTGGAAGCCCTTACAAATGCCTTCTATGAACACCTCCAGGACTGCATGGATCAGGCAATCCCAAATAAAACCAAGACTCTTTCCACAAAGGGCAAACGTCCAGTCTGGTGGACCCCAGCCATTAACAAACTTTACAATAAGAGGAGAAAGCTATTACATGATAGAACAAAATCCATAAAAGGGAAGTCACCCTGATCATTATTAGTAAAAATACGAGCACTCATAAAATCAACTAAGGCCAATTTTGAGAGAAACATTGCCATGGATTCAAAGGACAATCATAAGGCCTTTTTCAGCTATGTTAGGAACCTGGTTGGAAACTCCCAGATATGCTCAGAATTAGTCCAAAATGATACAAAAATCACTGAACCCACAGACATTGCCAACATACTGGCAGACAGGTTCAGTGCAAACTTCACCCCCCTCTCCCCCCCCCTAAAGGAGAGATAACTATCCCAGCGGAGTGTAGCCTCCCAGACATCTCAAATGCGCAGGTGAAAGCTGCTCTCTAAAGCTAAAAACACAGCATCAATGGGACCGGATGGTGTCCCTGGCTGTGTGCTACACGAGCTAAATGAGGAATTAAACCTGCACATAAGGCAGCTGTTTAATCTCAGCCTTACCACAGGATACGTGCCCAAGGAGTGGCGTACGGCAACTGTGGTCCCACTCCACAAAGGCGGTGCCTCTACGGACCCTGGTAATTACCGCCCCATAAGCTTAACAAGTCTAGTCTGCAAAGCTATGGAGAGGATCATAATGGAGCTCATAAACAAAGATATTGGGGACTTGTAGACATTAGACCCGACCCAGTTTGGCTTCGTCAAGGGCAGATCATGCCTTTTGAACTTGGTCGACTTCTTCGAAACAGTCACCAAGGCCATTGATGAGGGAAAGGCAGTCCATACAGCCTACCTTGACCTTGCAAAGGCTTTCGACACAATACCCCACTCGGGTATTGTAGAAAAACTTACCAGCTTAAATGTAAACCCATATGTCACAAGATGGTTTGCAAACTGGCTTAAGGACTGAACCCACAGGGTTAGAGTTGCTGGCGCTATGTCAGACTCCAAGCCGGTCACAAGTGGTGTCCCACAGGGCTCGGTCCTTGGCCCCCTATTGTTCGGCATCTACTTCTCAGAAGTACAGGCCAACATGGGAGGACTTTGGCTGACAAAGTTTGCAGACGACTGCAAACTGGGCGCCATAGTGGAAAGTGCATCGGACACGGATATCCTTCAGAAGAGACTCACGGAAACAGATAGCTGGTGCCAGAGCCATGGCCTGAAGTTAAATGCCAAAAAATGTATAGTCATACCCTTCGGGAAAAACAAGGTAACCCCAAGCTACCATATAGGTGGCAATCCACTAATCCACTAAGCACAGAAGAGGTTATCAGGGACCTGGGGACCCAGGTTGACAGTGGCCTTTCTTTTGACACTCACGTTGCTAAAGTGGTTAGAAAGACCTTCGACATTGCCCACCTGATCATGAAGGGATTCACATCCAGATCTAGTGAGGTCATTGTTCCCCTGTACTCTTCACTTATCAGACCAATGATCGAGTACAATGCCCCATTCGGGATGTATCTCACCCGACATCTGCAGCAATTGGAGAGACCCCAAAAGTTCCTCACCAAAAGGATAAAGAGACTCCAACATCTGTCATATGCTGCCAGATTGAAGAAACTCCAGCTCTATTCAGTCACATACCGTCTGCTCAGAGGTGACATGTGCCTGACATACAAGGCCATGTCCAACCCGGAATTAATGGACATGCTCCACCTCAAAAAATCCAAATCCACCAAAACCACTAGAGCAAGCGACTTAAACCTTAGCACGGATATAAATAGGACGTGCTGGAGGGATAGATTTATCACTCAGAGACTCCCTATGCTGTGGAATAAAATCCCGGTTCATGTGAGGCAGAGCACCTCGCTGGCTGTGTTCAAGAGAAATCTTGACCTGTGGATGGGAGATGGTAGGTTTACCCCGGGAATCATCTCTGTGTCACTGCTGGACAGAGGCACAACAAACTAATGGGCACAGTATTTTTTCATATAAGGGGTGGCGTAAGCCACAAAACTTTGGGCTAGGCTTATAAATGCCTTAGGGCAGACAGCCTAGTATAAACCTATGAACCTATGAACCTAAGTAACATTTTACATTTTGTATGTATAGTATAGAATTTTATTCACAATATTCTTACAATGTTCGTTTATGTATTACTTGATAAGATATTATACATACATTTTGGACAAAAAATGAAGGTAACAAGGATTGTATTAAGAGCATGGTTCTTTAAAAATTTAATTGGACTTAATTGATAGCAACAGTGATTTCTATATAAAGTATGGCAGCACTTTTTAAGTTTCATCTGATGAAGTCTTGTAGGAGACGAAAGCACTCATTTGTATATTTCATTATTGGAATCATATAAAGTTTCTACGTTTTTACTGGTGGCCTGGACTGATTTTTTTATATTTTTGAGTGAGTTACATTGTTCCAGTGAGTTTTTAGCTTAGTCTCAAAACCCTGGACAGGGTGTCAAAAGAAAAGTAATCAACCAGTGAAAAAAAAAAAAGATAAACAATCACAGGATGGAAAAGGAGCAACAGCAGAGGTTAATGCAGTTCCACAGGAAACTGTTCCAAAAGCTGACGGTAGTCACAGGTGACATAGATCTAATGAGGGAAGCAGTAGGTAGTCAACAAAGAGAAGTGCATAAACTGAAATAAAAAAGCAATAGGAGGTAATCAACAAAGAGAAGTGAATAAACTGAAATAAAAAGTACTAGGTAATCAACAAAGAGAAGTGAATAAACTGAAATAAAAAGTACTAGGTAATCAACAAAGAGAAGTGAATAAACTGAAATAAAAAGCAATAGGTAATCAAGGGGAAGTGAATACACTTAAATAAAAAGCAATAGGTAATCAACAAAGAGAAGCGAATAAACTGGAATAAAAAAGTGCTAGGTAATCAAAGAGAAGTGAATAAACTTAAATAGAAAGCAATAGGTAATCAACAAAGGGAAGTGCATAAACTGAAATAAAAAAGCACTAGGGAATCAAAGAGAAGTGAGTAAACTTAAATAAAAAGAAATAGGTAATCAACAAAGGGTAGTGTATTAACTGAAGTAAAAAAAGTACTAGGTAATCAAAGAGAACTGAATAAACTTAAATAAAAAGCAATAGGTAATCAATAAAGGGAAGTGCATAAACTGAAATAAATAAGTACTAGGTAATCAAAGAGAAGTGAATAAACTTAAATAAAAAACAATAGGTAATCAACAAAGAGAAGTGCATAAACTGAAATAAAAAAGTACTAGGTAATCAAAGAGAAGTGAATAAACTTAAATAAAAAACAATAGGTAATCAACAAAGAGAAGTGCATAAACTGAAATAAAAAAGTACTAGGTAATCAAAGAGAAGTGAATAAACTTAAATAAAAAGCAATAGGTAATCAATAAAGGGAAGTGAATAAACTGAAATAAAAAAGTAGTAGGTAATCAAAGAGAAGTGAATAAACTTAAATAAAAAACAAAACAAAGAGAAGTGAATAAACTGAAATAAAAAAAGTACTAGGTAATCAAAGAGAAGTGAATAAACTTAAAAGCAATAAGTAATCAACAAAGAGAAGTGAATAAACTGAGATAAAAAGCAATAGGAGGTAATCAACAAAGAGAAGTGAATAAACTGAAAGAAATAATCCAGGACTTGGACTTGAACAGAACAGCAGATTAGCAATGTAGGAACATAGTATGCTGCTGACAGAAACAGAGGAAAGCTACAATGGATGACCTAGAAAACATATCTGGAAGAAGCAAAATAAGCAAATAAAAATTATCAGAGCAAGTCTGGATACAGGACTGAAAAAAGCACGTACAGGTAATAGACTTATCAGAGCAAGTCCTTGATACAGAACTGGAAATAATGCTGCTGGAAATGCTGGAAGCAAGATTTAATTTACCCAGATTGCGAGAACCAATAATAGAATCAGAGGAATTTTTAGAGTGGGAGATGGAAGAGGGGAACATCTGCAACACAGCATGTTTGCACAGTTCTAAATTTAAAGAAGAAATTATGTGACAACCCAGGCCTCATAAACTGATAACTTTTGATAGTACATTTCTAACACTGGTGGAGGATTACACTCTGATTCACTGCACAAACTAAGAAAAGTGGTGGCTGAATTGTTGGAGGACCACTGCATGCCCAGAGAATTCCTACATGAATTAACTATCCTGCTGCCTGCTATCTTGTACAGCTGCAAGTGCTGTGAGACTACTGTTGTGTGACTGACTTGGATTTTGGACTAGATTTATTCAGTTAAAGGTCGAATGTAACCTTTTTATTTTATTTATTAATATATTTATTTATTTTGCTTTTATTGTATTACAGTTTGATTTACTTAACATTTTATTTTACTTTACAGATTCTTTCTTAAAGTTTAAAAGTTTTTGGCTATGGTCACTTAGAAAAAAATCCTTTCCATTCACTGATCATTAAAGAAGTACATCTAACTAATTAGCGGGAGGAGATGAGAAGTAAGATCTTCTTTAAGGTATTTAGCTGCAAGTGCTGTGAGATTATTGTTGATGTGGAACTTCACTAGATTTAAGTCTGCGTTGTATTTTTAAATTTGTTGGCTTTTGCACTGTCTGCACCTACTGTACATTTAATTATGGAAGCTTCTCCCAGTCTCATCTCTCATATGTTCATTTACTGGGCAATGAAGGATTAAACTAGTAAGACCTTCATTTTAAACTTTTAAAGCTTGAGTTTCACATCATATTTCTGTTTCATGTTATCCCACTCAGTACACACTGCAATATTCAGAGCATTAATCCCCTTTTCCATCTCACTTTTAAAATATGTAACATCTGGGACCACACTACCAGTTACTGGAGAGCCCAGGAACTGCTTCTCAGGAATCAGTTTGGGATTTTGCTTTAGGTGAGAGAAGGAGCAGTGATACATTGTTTCCTAATGTTCCTAGAGATTACCATTTATTGGAATGCCTGAAAATTGCTTCTTGAGGAGCAGTTTGGGATTAATGATGCCTCTTAGCTCCTGATTACAGAAGGAGCACAGGGATGTTTATTCCTGCTGGTCTCTGACTGGACAGTGTGTATTGGACTTAATTGATTGATCTGGTTTCAGTTTTGGTGGGACCCACTTCAGGGCTTCTTTGCAGCTTGCCTTCTGCTACCTCAGCTACTGTAGAATCCATCCAGGGTATCTGCTAAGAGAAAATTATATTAAGGGCAATGGACCAAATAACATCTGGGTTAATACTAGTACCCAGGAAATAACTTGGGATTAGTGCTACTCTTTTACTTCTTGTGAGAGAAGAGGCAAAAGATCATCAGTGCCTAGCTGTGTATAGCTGTGTTGTTAATCCAACTTCTCTGGAAGCAGTTTGGGATTAGTGGTGCACTTTGTTTCTGTTAAGAGACAAAGTAAAGTATCATTGGTTCCTAGCTGAGTGCTGCTATGCTTAGACCAGCACTATGTCTTGTACCAGGCTGACAGCACTATCAATAATCAACTCCAAACTTCATAGGCATTAATCAGGCCCAAACCTCACAGAGCGTACTCCCCCTTCTGCCCACAGTAGTAAGCACATGGAACCACAGATTTGCACTTTTTAACCATCTCTACAGCCTGCTTGGTTGAAATGAACATCCTGAGATAATGTAGCAATTGTGTCATGTTTAATGGCAACCACCTAATTCTTAGACTAATACAGTAAGTGAGTGTTATAGGTTCATAAGTAGGTACCAGGCTATCGGCCCAAGGGCCTACGTAAGCCTAGCCAACAAGGTTCCCTGGCTTATGCCACCCAAGAAAGTTATTTTCCTGTGCCACTGTCGAGCAGAGACACAGAAGAGATCCCCGGGGTGTATTTCCTATTTCCCATCCACTCATCAAGATTTTTTTTGAAGAGTGCTAATGAAGAACTTTGCTTGACATAGATGGGTAGCCTGTTCCAGAGTATGGGAAGTCTCTGGCATAGGAATCTATCCCTCCAGCATGTCCTGTTTATTGTGGTGACAAGGTTTAGGTCCCTAGAGTGTGTAGCTTGGAGGGATTGGGATTTCTTTAGGTGTAGCATGTCCAACAGCTGTAGGTTTGATATAGCTTTATATGTTAGGCAGAGATCACCTCGGAGTAGTTGATATGCTACGGAGTAAAGCTGGAGTTTTTTGAGGTGGTCAGTGTAGGGCATTTGTTTGAGGCCAGTAATCCTCTTTGTGAGGTACTTCTGTGGCCTTTCCAGCTGCTGCAGATGTCTTGTGAGGTACATTCCAAAAGGGGCGTTGTACTCTATAATGGTCTAATGAGTGTCGAGTAGAAGGGAACAATGACCTCTTTTTCCCTGGATGAGAACCCTTTTATGGTGAGGTGTGCCATGTAGAAGGACTTCCTGACTACTGTGGTGATGTGACTATCAAAGGAGAGACTACTGCCCACCTAGATCCCAAGGTCTCTTATCACACATTCGGTGTTAAGTAGATTGCTGTCCATGTGGTAGTTCATGGGTACAGAGTTTTTACCAAAGGGGGTGGCACTGCACTTGTTGGCATTGAGCTTGAGGCCATGGCTCTGACACCAGGCATCTGTCTCAGCGAGGCCCTTCTGTAGGATGTCCACATCATTTGGGCACTTGACTATGGCTCCTAGTTTGCAGTCATCAGCGAACTTCATTAGCCAGAGGCCTTATGTGTTAGCCTGTACTTCAGAGAAATAGATACCAAACAGGAGATGTCCCAGGACGGAACTCTGTGGTACTCCACTTGTCACTGCTTTGAGGTCAGATTTGGAGTCTGCAACTTTTACAGTGTCGGTTCTGTCAGTGAACCAGTTGGCAACCCATCTTGTGATGTAGGGATTTATACCCAGTTTACTGAATTTAGCTATAATTCTAGAATGGGGGATGGTGTTGAAAGCCTTGGCGAGGTCAAGATAGGCTGTGTGAACCACCTTACCCTCATCTACGGCTTTGGTGACTGCCTCAAAAAAGTCGATCAGGTTCAGGAGGCATGAACTGCCTTTCACAAACCCAAAATGGGTGGGATCCAGAGTTTGGAGGTTACCAATGTCTTTGTATATGAGTTCCATGATGATACGTTCCATGGCCTTGCAGGCCAGGCTCGGCAGGCTAATAGGTCGATAGTTCCCGGGATCAGTGGTGGCTCCCCCTTTGTGGAGTGGGATAACTGTTGCTGTGCGCCATTCAGTGGGCACACAGCCTGATGTGAGGCTATTATTGAACAAGGTGCTTAAGTGGGGAGCCCGTTCGTTCTGAAGTTCATGTAAAATGCAGCCTGGGATGTTGTCCGGTCCCATAGATGCTGTGTTTTTGTCTTTAGAGAGTGCAGCTTTTACCTGTGTAGTTGTGATTACAGGGACTCTGCATTCTTCCTGTATAGATATGGGCCCTTTACGGGGTGAGGGGGGGTAAAGTTAGCACTGAACCTATCTGCCAGGATGTTGGCAATATCAGTTGATTCTGTAATTTTCGTGCTGTTGTGCTGTAACTCAGAGCAGATCTGGGTGCTGCCATCGAGATTCTTGACATAGCTATAGAAAGCTTTGTGGCTGTCCTTAGAATTAGTGGTGATGTTGTTTTCGTAGCTAGCTTTGGAGGATCTTATAAGGGATCTCAACTTCTTACTGAGGCTGACCAGGGAGCTCCTCCACTCATGGGATTTTACTGTCTTTTGCAACAGTTTCTTCCTTCTGTTGTACAGTATATTTATGGCAGGGGACCACCAGATTGGCTTCCTGTTTTTGGAGGATAGCGTCTTGGTTCTGTTTGGGATAGCACGATCCATGCACTCATGTAAGTGTTTATAGAGTGCATTTGTGTAGGATTCAGAAGTTGTAACTGTATTGTCTATCTGCATGGGTGTCATGAAGTTCACCACTTCTGTCTTAAGAAACATGAAGTTGGCTTTGGAGAAATTTTTTAATGTGGTTTTCTTAATGGGGGGGTGGGGGTGGGATGTGGATATCAAGGGTGATTAGCTTATGGTCAGATCGGACCAATGAGGCGTTGACTTCAGGTTTGGAACACCGGTCACTCATGTTGGTAATGACTAGGTCTAGGATATTGTTGCCTCTGGTGGGGGTGTGGATAAGTTGATCCAGGGCATTGGAGTTTATGAATTCCAGAAAGCGTTGAGCTAAGGAGTTGGTACATGAGTAGTTTTCCCAGTTAATGGTGGGGTAGTTGAAGTCACCCATTATTAGGGTGTTTGGTTGAACTCTAATATTTTCCAGTACATCAAGAAAAGAGGAGTGGGAATCCTGGGGCATGGTGTGGGATCTGTAGCAAGCTACAATTTGGATTGCAGTTTTGCCCAGAGTTAGTTGCACTTGGATAACCTTGAATGCATTAAGCTGAGCAACTAGCCTGGAGGTGTGGATATCCTTAATGAATATGGACACACCTTCACCTTTGGTGTTTTGGTCCAGATTACATGGCCGAAAATTGTGGTATGAGTTATAGCCTGGTAGTGCAGGGGTGCTCTCTTGAAGCCTTGAACCAGGTCTCAGTCACTGCACAGATATCAATATTCTCCATTTTAAGGAGTGCCTCGAGTGAGAGCACTTTGAGATTTAGACTTCTAGCACTAAGTAGCATTACCCTCAGTTTCTGCTTGCCTGTTCCTGTTACGGTGGTGAATTTGTTATTTGAGCCTTGCCTAAAAAATGCAGTATAGGGGCAGCAAGAGCCTTAGCAAGTATCCGGAATCCCAGGGGCCACAGGTGCAGGCCATCTGTGGCAAAGCATCGTGGTCTGTCGACCATGTCATCCCAAGCAGACAGATACTGGATCCCTTTAGAATGACACCAGAAGCTTAGCCAGTTGTTGAAGTCAATCATTTTGTCCTTGTACTGCGGTATAATTCTGGGTGATGGCAGAATGCTACTCAGGGCTAGGGTAATACCTGCCTGGGCTACAAGATCGGAGAGCTCTTCCATGTCTCTTTTCATGTAGTCCAGGGAGGTACATCTCAGGTCATTCACACCAACATGGACAATGACAGAGTCATATTTGTACTTGTTGTGGAGTGACCTGAGTGCGTGGGTTATGTGGCGGATCCTGGCACCCAACAGGCAGCTGACAGTAACCTTCTCCTTGTTTAGCCTGGTGAGTGGGACATCAGTGTGCCTGACTATAGAGTCACCTTGTTGGGTACGTTGTTTTGCCTTATCGGCTGTGGTTGAGTGGCACACTGAGTCTGTGGGCTATGTGTTATTTGGGTTGTGTTGGGGGATGGAGGTTGCTTGCATTTCTGCATTGGAGGTCTCTTTTGCTTAGACAGATTATTACTGAGAGCCTCCGTAAATGTTTTTGTGTTACTATGTGTGGATTTTGGTGGTGTAGATTTAGTGAGACTATGTGATGAGTGTAGTGTGGTGCAAATGTTTACCTTCTCCTCATGACTGTCATGTTCAGTCTTTGTTGGAATAGCTTTACCTCCAGTTTGGCTAGATAAGTGCATCTCTCACAGGTTGTAGTGTTGGGTGGTAGGAGGAGAGGGTTGTCTGTGTAAATGAGGCAATTTCTACATTGCCTCAAGATGCCCAGATTCATCAGGTAGACAGGAGAGAACAATGGAAGCTGACCCTTGGACATGCCTAAATAAAAAAACTATTTTCCTCTAGATAAGTGAGGAAAGTAAGTACAAAAACTGTTTTCCTGTAGTAATGAGGAAGGTTGAGTGCTATAGTAATTAGTAGCTTATTTAGTGCTTACAAGTTCTGAACACGAATAAGCAAATTTAAGTGCTAAAACTAAGAATCTGTATATGCACTAGGTGAGTTACAGGACAGAAACAAGTGCAAATGCAGGTTTTCAAATCGGAAAGTTGAGAGAGATGGAAGAGATTGCCCAAACGGCTAATAACTACAATTTCTGGGCGAGAACCACTCCTTATGTGGTAGACAGGTTACCTAGTGCTTACCACTCCCACTGATAAGCTAGAAGGCTTCCCTCCAACACAGAAAGGCTTGGGGGGCTCAGAAGCTTACATACAGTCCTGGATGCAGCAAATCTGTATCTGGAACACTAGTTACAGGAAAGGTGGGAAACAGGCTTACAGTTTTTTTTTTTTTTGCAACTTCAAAAGCCACCAAATTTAAACTGTCTGTGTCTTTCAGCCTTTTCCCAGTTAGGGGTCGCCACAGCGGAACTCCGGTCCGCTAATGATTGGTAGTTGATTTTTACATACCGAGTTACCATCTCTGACGCACAACCTTCAACGAAGGTACACCCATTCACGCATGTCTCCACGCAGAAGACGCTGTAGCTGAGAATCGAACCGGACAGCGTCTTACTGTGAAGTGGCAACCCTACCGCAGCACCACCACCGCGGGTTTACAATCCAGAAATAGGGTGGGTGGGTGGGACAAAACAGTTTCAACAGAGATCTAAGCAACAATTAACAGTACAAATTCTAAAACCAAACAGATATACTCAGGTGTATATATTTGCAGATAGATTGGAAGGCAGTCTCTCAGAACACAGGCTCCAGCAATTAAAAAAATCTGGAAAGGCTCTTACATACTGTATAACCACTTATAATGCCAAACAGGTTGTCAAAAACACACACTACACCCACCACACATAGTATGGACTAGGCACATAGATCCAAATATCCTGACGCTCTTAAATGTAATTTTCCTAAACCAATAATACCTCACAGACATTGAGCTCACAATGAGTATCCTCAGCAACCTCAAGAACACTCTAACTTATTACCCACCACGGCACATACAGCTACATCTCATGGCATCTCAACCTCTAAGCCCATAAGGCATACTACCACACAAAAAACAATGTTAAAGTTCACTGGAGTGCCAAATAAGGGCCTGAGTCATTTGGATTTGGTGTGGTTTCAGTTCGCTTTTCATCTCATATTGTTTTGTGGTTTGAATACTACCATACAACCCAATATTTTAGTCACAGCAGATTTCATAACCCAACATTTTGATCGCAAGAGACTCCATTGTGAAACACACAGATATCCAACTCACCAGGCTGAATAAAGAGAGAATCACTGTCAATTGCCCATGAGAGACCAGGGATCCATCAGGTCATGCACACACTCAAGTTGTTGAACCACAAGTCCCAGCATGACTCAGTCTTAGTCTATGTATATATAAAAAAGGACCCAAGGCATACATTAATTGATTATATAAAGAGAAACATGATGGACTTCTTGGACTGTGTGCCCCAGGCTGGTATGAACCTACCATTAAACAGCATTCTACCTTTTTCAAGAATTATGCCACTATACGAATAGAAAATAATTGACTTTAATAACTGGCTTACATTTCTGTGTCATTCAAAGGCAGTACAATATTTGTCTCCCTGGGAGGATATGGTTGGCAGATCAAGCTGCTTTACAAGGAATGATTTTCACCTATCCTGTCTGGGCTTTTAAATAGTGGCTAAAAACTTTTCTACCTCCATAATCCTTTTTTAGGCATTGCCAGTCTGTTAAACCTGCTGACATAGCAGGAAACAACTCAAGAAAATCTGAAGGTGTTACTGCTCAATGCCTGGAGTCTAAACAAGAAGCTCCACTCCATAACTGTCAACCTCCTAGCGTAAGAAATCTGAATAAAGACTAAAATAACGGGGAGGAGAAAGACCCAAAAATAGAGATAGATTTTAAATATAGCTCTTATAAACTTAGAAAGTTGTTAGAGTAACATGGTTTGTGTTAGCTTGCATTTTCTGGAGAATATTAAGCCTGAAACTCAAATGTATGTCATTATTTAGTGACTTCAGACCTCAGTAATTTGCCAGAAAACCACAAACTTTATAACATACTGGCTGAATATGAAATTGATCAAAAGGAGATGTTTCAAAAAATGGTAGAATAGCAGGACAGAGCAAGTAGGGGAAATATGAGATTTTCTGCTGTACCACAGAACCTGGAAGGACCAGACTATATTAATTTTATTAAAGCACAAATAAGGAACTGGACTGATATTCCACAGCAGTGGTTGTTAATTGAAAGGGCACGTTGTGTGTATGCTCCATACCTGGCCAAGAGAAAGCAGCCAAGGGTTCTAATAGTAAAGATGCAATCCTACCAGCACAAAGAGTTGATTATGACAAAACAGAGGCAGATGGACAAAGTACTAAAAGCAGGAGTCAGTAGAGTGTTTGCGGAAAATGATTGCTTACTGTACACCAGGCAGAAGAGGATTAAATTTATACCAGCAATCAAGAAATGTTGAGAGGAAGTATGTGATTCAAGCTGCTGTATCCAGCTGTCTTAATAATATTTTTTATGCAGGGTCAAAGTCATTTTTTGATGCACAACATGCTAAGGAGGAAATACAAAAGTTTGCCCAACAAAAAGTAAGCTATCAAACAGAAGGAGATTCTGCATCTTATTCTTCTGATAATAAATCTCATAGGGAGACCATATCAGTGCTTGAGAGACAAAGAAAAGCAGAGGGGAGTTGACTAAAAGCACCAGGAGTACATTGGAAATGAACCAGAGACTGAAGCTGGGAGATGGACAGCAACAGGAAGAACATCAGTAACTCAGACATTAATTAATAAATGAGGGATTACAAAGCATCAGTTACATTTGTGAAATATGATAGAACAAGAAAACATAGAAATATTGGACTTTTTGACTTTGTTCAACTTGTAGGGAACTCCAAAGCATATGTCCTACTTAATGTCATTAATGTTTGAAAGAACATTATGCAGGGGGAAGAAGAAGGAAAAAGGTAACTGTAAGTAAAACAATGTTTGTTCTTAACAATATTTTATAAAACCTGATATATATATATATATATATATATATATATATATATATATATATATGTATATATATATATATAGAGAGAGAGCATTCTCAGTTATTTTGTGTGTTACAGGGTTACTAAAGTAAACAGGTGCCCCCTTATTTTTCCTTCTTCTTTCTTTTTTTTTTGTTTAATTTTAAGAAATGTAGGCAGTGCAATGTAAAAGGAGAAGAAATCGTGGATAAAAGCATGTTTAAGATAATAGGCTATAATCTTAGGTTGCTGAGGTGAGGGGCAGCTTGTAAAACTATAAAGAGCATGATATAAGTAAAACTGGTACACTTCTTTACTTTTGCATAGGGGAATGACTGAATTAAGGACCTTGGCTTGATCTAAGAACAAGTTTAAGTGGAAGCAAGTAAATTAGACCATTGAATGTCATTATTTTTTCCTTTAGCAAATAAATGCTCACAATTCAACATGAGAAGTTTGTAGCTGAAGGCAACTGCATATCTGGTTCTCATGTTTCTGTGGTGTTCATTTGGCAAGGGGCAATAAAACAGATTTTTTTCTTTCAGTGGCTAAAATATAATATTTTCTGAAATCATTCAAGCTGTTTTCTACACTTGGTTGAGGAATAAAGATAAGATAAAAACAGATAACACTCAGTGTAAAGTTAAAAGCATATGCTGTACCATGCACCTTAGCATGGTTAACCTTCATTATAGGTCAGTTAAAGCCTGTAAGTATAGCTGTCAGTCTGGGTAAATTTTTCTTGTTAGTTTAACTTCATTATTAGAAGATGTACATAGTTTTGTATGTTTGTATAAAGGTAATAGGGTCTGGGGGGTGTATGTGTTTTTTGGTTTGAGTGTTTCCTTTAAAGCAAAAGTCTTGTAATATGTGACATAAATTCAAATAGATATGACAAGAAACAATTGTATAAAAGATCAACCTGCCAAACACTTGTGTATGCATGTAAAACAAAAACTGAAACTAGACATTTAAAAAAGCTGTTACATATAACAGCTGGGAATAATAACTTCTTATCATAATGGTAACACTTTCCATATTATCTTTGAACATGAATGGTCTCACATATGTGTACAAAAAGAAAGAGTAGTGAACTATATTAAGAAATGCAGAGTGTAAATAGCTATCCTACAGGAGACACATTTGGAAAGAACTGAGCATGTGAATGTGATAAAGAGCGTTGTCGCCTCATAGCAAGACGTGTCCCGTTCGATTCTCAGCTAGAGCGTTTTTTGCGTGGAGGCATACGTGAATGGGGCGTGCCTTCGTTGAAGGTTGTGCGTCAGGGCTGGTAACCCGGTATGTAAAAATCCACTACTAATCATTAGCGGTCCGGAGTTCCGCTGTGGCAAGCCGTAACCGGGAAAAGCCGAAAAACACAAACAAAAAACATTCAGTGGAATATCTGGGACAAAAAGTATTTATATTGTTAGACAAGTTCCAGTGATGATAGAAGAAGGAAAAACATAATGGTAGATTTGTAGTAGTAAGGGATTACTGGCAAGGGAGGAGGATTACACTGGCATGTATTTATATTCCACCTAAAACTGCTACAATGGAGCTTAAGAACATTCTGAGAGAAATAATCAGCTTTCATCAGGGAATATTAAATTTTGGTGGGATATGGAATTGATTTGTAACAGTGAGGATGTATGGGGGGGGGGGGCCTAGAAGGGAAAATATAACAGAACTGGAATGCTGGACAACTAACTCTGAGATAGAGAGTCTTTTTCACAGGCTAAATGCTGTGGTACAGGCTCAAATACCAGCATCAAATGTTTCTGATTCTGCCTGAACTCTACTCCTTGGGATTCCACAATGTATAATCTCAACTCTGGCAAATACTCTTCATGACTCCAATCCGATCATAACCTTTGCAAATTTGCATTGTCACTGTCTCTCCTTCACGTAATGGATTCAGCAGTTTGCTGGACTTGTAATAGGACTTCTGGTCTATGAACTTATTTAACAGATGGTTTTTCACTGATCTGTTGTTCTTATTTTATGTATTTATTGACATTTGTTAACCTGGTTAGTCCAGCTGGACTTTTGGCCCATTTTCAGTGGAGACCCGAGGATAAAAGCTTCAAGAATTACAGTAACAAAAAAGAAAAAAGGAATTGAATTATACAGTGTCAATAAAAACATATTACAGCTAAAGAGATTTAAAGCAGTTGAGTTATACAGTATTTATAACATTCAATACAGATTATATTAAAGCAATTGAGTTATACAGTAACTATAAAATTCAACACACAAGTCTGAGCACATAGATTATATTATTTAGACAGCCAGGAGATACCAAGAGAAAGCAAAAAAAGAAAAAAGAGAGTTATTTACATATTTACAGGTAAAAAGTTTGAATGATTTTCAGGAGTAACTAAGAATATGGAGAAGAATTTAATTGTATACGAATACCAGAAGTTCATTGATATTTATCTGTTAACAGACAAAGAAGGTCAGATTCACTATAAAGTGTACCTAAAAGTAGTAGAAAGGAATTTAACAATACATAAAAGTAAATAGGGAGGAAGTATGCAGTAGAGAAAAGTATAATAATATGAGATATAAGGTAGTTGATCTGGGTGAGCTGAGAGAGGAGAGGGAGCGATCAAGTTGGGGTGGTACAAGAGCAAATTTTGGAGCGAAGTGGATGAAGTTTGAGTTTTTCTTTAAAGTGGGCAGGGTGGATAGTAGAGCATATGTCTCTAGGAAGTTTGTTTCAAGTTTGGGCTATAGAGCATTTATATAAGAGTTTGCCAAAAACTTTGTTTGGTTGGAAGGTTTGAAGTAGTTGTTGGTTTGATGTACGGAGAGCACGAGCAGACTTATACGTAGAGATGAAAGAAGAAAGAGCTCTTAGTACTTTGAAACAATAAACTACTGCTGATTAGTAATGTAGTTCTGGTTTGTCTCGACAGAAGTCTCTGGGCAGGTGAACCAAGATGTCTTATCACAAGGAACATTTCTGAGATTCAAGAGATTCAGGAAAACATCACTATTATCTCGTTTCAACTTCTCTTGTAACTGTTTCGCACTTTGAACTACATGTTCTGCCAAATCATCTGACTGTGGGTACTCAGGACTGCTCATTACATGGTCCAACTCTTCGGCGAATCTTTTGAATTGCTGGCTAGTAAAGTGTTTACCAATGTTAGAAATAACTTTGTGTGAACTACCATGGAATGCAAAATGACACTTCATCTTAATAAATAGTACTGGATGCTAGATTAGGAAGTAGGTCAATCTCAAACAAATTGGAAGAGGAGTCTACTAACACTAAGAAATGTTGACCATTCCATTCAAAAATGTCAGTGGCTACTGTCGACCAAGGTAGTTCAGGAATCTGGTTTAGATGAAGTGGTTCCTTCTGTTGATGTGGATTAGTACTATTACATACAGAACAAGATGAAAGTACTCTCACAATGTCTTGTGACATAGAAGGCCAAAATACTAGTCCTGTCACCCTTCTTTTGGTAGAATCAGTTCCTGGGTGGCCATGATGCAAGATAGTAATATACTCTGGTTGCAAGGACTTTGGAACAGTTACTTTTGGACCTTTCATGGCGACACTATTGTCAGACAAAATCTCATCTCTGTAAGGAAAATAATGTTGCACTTCTTGAGGGAAACTAGATTTCTATGACAGTCATCCTCAATTGATAAAGTGGTTGAGCTTCTGTAGAACTGGATCTGAGGCTATATGACTTCTAACCTCATCAGGATGTGTGTAAGAAAGATTTCTCACTTCTATGACTTCAAAATCAATTTGCTCATTCTCATGCTGTTCAGTGGTATTCCTGGGTGATCTGGATAATGTAGCAGCAAGCTAAAGAAGTTTGCCTTTTGTGTAGACAAGATTAAAATTATACTTTTGCATTCTCAACATCATATGTTGCAGTCTGGCTAGAGCTGTATGGATTGGCTTTCTCAAAATAGTGACTAGAGGTTGGTCATCAGTTTCAGTCTGGATAGGTCGACCATAAGTATAATCATAGAACTTCGAACATGCAAACACAATTGTCAAAAGTTCTTGCTCTCTCTGAGCATACTACATTTCAGTTTGGGTTAGAGTCTATATGATTGGATGGGAGATAGGAAATTCACCCTGGGGATCACTTCTGTGGCTCTGCTCGACAGGGGCACAGGAAAATAATTTTCTTGGGTGGCGAAAGCCAGGGTACATTTTGGCTAGGCTTATATAGGCCCTAGGGCCAATAGCCTAGTACCCTCCTATGAACCTATGAACAGAAGCAACAAGTTGACACTCTTGAAGAATGACTGCACCAAGACCAAATCTCGAAGCATCACAGGAAAGAGTAACTGGTTTGTGAACATCATAGTATCTGAGAGTTGTTGGACTGGCAATTCTCTATTGTTACTCCAACCATGACCAGAATACATCTTTATATGCTAACTCTCTGAGCGGTGCTGCTAGTTAGCTCATATCTGGAATGAACTTGCCTAGATAGTTAACCATGCCAAGAAAACATTGTAGGGCTTGAACATTGTCTGGAGGTGGCATCTCAAGAATAGCTGTTTGCTTGGAAGGCTATTGTCATAAGGATGAACTGGTAAGTAAATGACCAATATAAGTAACTTTTTGTAGCCTTAATTTGCACTTCTGAGGATTCAGCTTAAGATTCACTTGACATGCTCTTTCCAGAACTTTCTTGAGGTTTCTGTCATGCCCAGCTTCACCATTACCTCCTATTAGAATATCATCTACTATAATAGCACAAGGATACCCAGAAAAATTTGCTCCGTTGCATGCTGAATGACTTCACTGGCAGAATTTATCCCAAATGGCGTTCTAAAAAATCTGTACCTGCCAAAAAGAGTACTGAATGTAGTTAGCAGTGAGGATTTTTGATCAAGCAAAATTTGCCAAAATGAACTCTTTGCATCTAAGACAGAAAAAACAGTGGAATTTTGCATCAGAGCTGCAACTTCTTTGACTGTACGCATTGGATGATGAGGTCTTTTCAGTGCTTTGTTCAAATCTCGCGGCTCAATACATATTCTGATATCATCTCAGCTTTTCTTATGGGCTACTACCATGGAAGATACCCATTCAGTAAGTTCATCCACTGGACAAATCACACCTTGTTACACCATTTTGTCTGTCTCAGCTTTGACTCTGTTCTGCATAGCTACTGGAAGTTTCTGGACTGGCCTGACAACTGGGTCTAATTTTGTGGAGTGTACAACCTGAAGCTTGCCTCATTTCTCTTTGAAAAGATCTGAATAGGTAGAGAACATATACTAGGCAAAAGTAGAACATTGGACTTTTAAGCTTACATGGTGGACTTCCTTATTAAATGAAAGCAGTCCCATTTTCAAACTGTCTCTGAGCCCTAATAATGACTGAACATGCCTTTTGACCATATAAAGTAACAAGTCATAGCTTTCCCAGCAGAGTAACATGAAAGCACAACTGACCCTTCAGTCTGAATCTCTTCACCACAATAAGCAACAAGCTGTGCACATTTTGCGAAATTAAGCTTCTCACCAGCACATACTCTAGGAAAGGTTTCTGCAGACATAACATTACACTTTGAACCTGTGTTACCTTTGATCTCTATGGGTCTTCCATTTATCCAGACAGTACAAAATACTTCATTCTTTGCCCACAGATCTACTGCACTGACTGTTTCATGAAGCACAGACACACCATCAACATAAAAAGTAGGGTCACAGCTTTCTAAACTGATCAACTTGTTTCTTGGTGTGTTCTCTTTTAATAAAGTAATGTGTCCCTTTTGATTTACAAAACCTTTTGAAATGATTCCACTTATTGCATTTGTGACATTGCTGACCAAAAGTTAAACATTTTTCTCTTTTAGGCTCATGATGTCTACCACAGTTACGACAGTTGACTATGAAACTGGGTAGAGGAACATGCTTTGAGTTTGCTGATTCACTCTTATGCTTCACTGAGACTGTGCATACTCTGGAATATGCTAGAAAACTATGGGTTTCCCAGGGACTGTTGCAGGGTTTACAGTTGTTGCCATATGCTTGGGCCTGTTTCTTTTAACCACGGACTGTAAACTATCAACATTGACTTTAGAAGTTACTGGAAGCATGCATTTCTCATTTGTAAGCATATTTGTGAGCTTTTCTGTAAACCCATGTATCTGACAAATCTCAACGGCCCTGTTCAAAGTTAAATCACAGTCACGAAGCAAAATCTTTCTCACAGCATCATCTTTAATACCACACACAAGTCTGTCCTTAAATCAACAAATCTGCATATTGTAGCTTTGTTTCTCAAATCAGTTATATATGCTACAAAAGTTTCAGCAGGCTTTTGATCCCTTGTGTTATTTGTCTGTGTCAGCCCTTCTTGAAGAACATTAGTGTTGGTGAGAGATTCTATGACTGCTCCTAATTTGCAGTTATCTGTAAATATAGTCTGACAGAGGTTAAGTCCTGTAACTGTTTTGGGATAACTCCAGAGCACAACAGCTCAGACAAGACAATGAAAAGGTTTTTCCCAAGCATGGGAACCTATAACTAGGAAAATAACCAGAGACCCTATGGAAGTATTAGCAATATTTTGGAAATTTTATGAAAATCTGTATAAAGCAGAGGAATGTGGAAATGAAGAAAAAGTACAAATGGAAATGCTTATGGAATAATTAAATATGCCACGGTTGGAGGTATATGAGGCTCAGTTCTTAACAGTTAGGCTAGGAGGAAATGAGATAAAAATGGTGATGCATAACCAATCTACAGGAAAGTTTCCAAGAATAGATAATATTCCTGTAGAAGTTTGGAAGCTAGGAGGGAAAAAAAGTGATAAAGAACTGGAAGATTTTGTTTAACAAAACTTTAAAAGGAGGAGAAGCACCAATATCCTGAATGAAAATGGAGGTGGCTGTAATACCTAAAAAGGGAAAAGATCTATCAGATTTAGCTTAATATAGATACATTTCAATTCTACACTACAATTATAAAGTGTTCTTGTCTATAATGGCTAAAAGAATGGTAAAGGTGATGCCAAAATTGAAAGATATGGATCAATGTGATTTTGCGAAGGAGGGAGAAACATTTGAGAACATTAACAGAACATTGATGATCCAAAGGGAAGCAGAATGTAAGAAAATACTATTGTTGTTTGTGGGTCTTGATGCAGAGAAAGCATTTGACAGAGAAAGCTAGGATTTTATGAGTAGGGCAATGGAAGCATTTGCATTTCTTGACACAATAATAAGGTTAATTAGGAGGATATACAAGGGATTGGAGGCAAAATTAAAGCGGGGAGGTTTCCTATTTAATAAGTTCTGTTTGAACAGAGGAACTAGGCAGGGATGTCCTCTTTCCCCATATTCATTTGCATTATATTTAAAACCATTGGCAGATAAAATAAGGGACTCAGAAACCCAAGGATATCACTGGTAATCAAGAAACGTTGGCTTTATTTTCAGATGATATTATTTTGTACCTGATAAAACCAGAAAAGGGCATTTCAGTGTTGTGGAACATTCTGAGACAGTTTCAGATCTTTTCAGGATATAAAATTAAGGGAGGTAAAACAAAGGCAATATCTGTAAACTATGTACCCACACACGAATTGGTTCAGCAATACTCATATTTATAGGGACATGATAAAATGAGTACTTGAGTGTGGGTTAAGACGGATTCCATTATGACAGCTAAGGATATGTCAGAAGAGACTAAAAATATAACACAAAAATCTGAGAACCTGGAAGCTCTTTTTTATGGATATGGGTAGCATGATAAAACAGTGAAAATGTTTTTAGTCCCTCTAGTTTTATACACGTCAGGCATATTTTTATCAGCCAGAGGTGAAGTTGTGGATAGCAATTAATAAAGAGTTGAAGGATTTTATCTGGGAAGGGAAGATGGCAAGAGTCAAGTGGGATAAGCTGATCCTTCCAACAAAACATGGTGTTTTGGAATTACCTGACTTGAAAGGGTATTTCAGAGCTACACAGTTAAGGCTTTTATACATAGCACAAGCAGAAAGCTATAATCCAAAGTGGAAAGGGATGATAATGAAACGGGAAGCTCAAGAAGTAAGTAGAGACTGGGATTGTGGATGCAGACTCTAAAAGAGAATAACAATAACCATACAGAATATTATATTCATAAAGTAGCAGAACGTGTTCTAAGAACTAAGCCACCATGGGAGTGAAAAAAGGAGATTCTGCTGATAGGGATGACTGTCGTTAGAGATACAGAGAATAGGCAAGAGGGGGCTGGAAGTTATTGGAAAACATAAGCAAAGGAGCCAAGTTATTGGGAGCAAATAATTAGAGAGGTAAAGGTAACAGAACTGGAACAGGCCAAGAATACATTTGGACCGCAGACTAGAGATCACCTTCCCTATCAAGGATTGAGATCAGAGTATAGGCAAAGATAAAGGAATAGGGGGTTCATAAGTGAAAGACCAGCACTGGTGGAATTTTCATATAAAATACTGCATGATAACTAATCAGTGGAGGTTAGAAAGGATTGGGAAGACAGACTGGAAAAGCAATTCTCACAGAAACAATGTGAGGATATATGTATGTATGGCTCTCAGATATGCAACAAAGTCTGTAAAATTTAGGATTTTTGTTTGGAAGTGTTAGCATAAGTATGTTTATACCCCATGCAGACTCCAAATAATTTTTCCTCAGGTAGATAGCAAGTTGGAGGTATGATGGCAAAGAAAGAGGTAACTGGGAACATATTATTTGGGAGTATAATGAGTTGGCAGACTTTATAAATTCCCTGCAGACTACTCTGTTAGAAATACAGGGTGAGCAAATTTGTGTAACTAAAGAAATGATTTTTTGTGCTGTAATACAAAATCAGAATTGCCTAGACATATTAAAGCCTTTGCTGAGTTGAATTCTGGTGGCTGCCAAAAAAAAAAATACTAGAAAATGGAAAACAAAGTCTAAACCAACACCAGACTAGAAGTAGTGAATATAGTAACAGAAATAAAAGAACTGGAAGTGGGATCTTTTGAAAAGTGTAGGAACAAACTACATAGAAAAAAATGGTAATTGTGGGAACAATACATGCAGAATAATGTTTTGGAGGTGGAATGAGATTTAAGGGAAGGCAGGAATTGAATGAACTGTATAATGTTTGACTGAAAAGGACTGTATTTTTATATGTGCTGTATAATATTTACAACTGAAAATATGTCAATATGGTTTGTTTTCATTTATATAAATGTATAATCGCCTATATCATAAGTGATATTGAAGATGTTTCTTGTATTAAAAAAACTACACACCTCAGCACTCGTCAAACAGCATAATGTGCTTGAGTTCGTCCATGTCCAAATTGCCATAGACAAATTCCTGTACCATAACCTTGCAAGCTATAGGTCCCCCTCTATGACCCAAGAAAACCATAGTTCTTACTTAAATGTGCTGGAGAGAGCCTTCATTCAATCCAACACCATATTCATGGGTGACTTTAACTGCTCCACTCTAAACTGGAAATGATATACAACCACAAACATTTAGGTCTAGATAATCATGGATGCAAACACAAGCACCCTGAATAAAATACTCTGTATGCCCACTAGGGGCACAAATATCCTTGACATGGTTCTCACAGACATGAGAGAATGCTGCACCCCACCTATTGTAATATTTTGTTGGTAGGATCAGACCATAAAACTGTCTCCTTTGAAATAATAATAAAACCCAGGACCCAACAATCCTGGTACTATTAGGGATTATTCTAAGACATGCTTCCTATTATTAAGTGACTCTCTGGTAAAATTCCAATCCCTCCAAAACCTTGTGAACATCACTGCCTCTGCAGAATTGCTCATGAAATCCATGTACAATCATGTTAATAGCTGCAGTGAGGCAACTGTACCTACTGGAAAAAACACATGACAAAAAAAAAATTTGCCCTGGTAGAATCTCAGCAAGGCTGTTATAGCAAATGAAAGAAACTCATGTCAAACAAATTAGGAGTTATAGCACCAAGCAAGGTAAAATCTCTCTCATTAATCTAAACAAGCAACTTAGGTAGTTAATCAAGTATACCATAGTCAAATTTGAGATAACACTAGACTCCCAGGCTAAGGACAATCATTAGACTGTCTTCAGCTATGTCCCCAACCTCAAAGGCAGTAGACAGCAATATGCCAAACTAATTGTAAACGGAGCCATCTTTACTGAACTGGAAGGTATAGTATATATATATATATATATATATATATATATATATATATATATATATATATATATATATATACTGGCCGAAACATTTAGTTGCACTTTTAGCCCCTAGACACCCTTCAGGAAATTCCATCAACCACAATTCTACCAACTGTCACTAGGGAACAGGATCTCAATGCAAGAACACTACATCAATGTGCCCTGATAACATCCTAGGATGCCTCCTTAATGGCATGAAACATGAGCCATCAGGACCTCTAGAATCACTATTTAACTGTAGTCTCCAGCAGGACTTTGTGCCAAGTGCATGGAGGACTGCAACTGTCATCCCTTTGCACAAGGGTAGGCCATCTATACACCCTGGTAACTACAGACTCATAAGTCTGACTAGTCCCAGAAACAAGACCAAGGCCATGGTAAGAACTATCATGGAAATAATAAAAAATGACTTAAAAAAAAATCTGTCACTGAATCCAACTCAATATGGTTTCAACAAGGGCAGGTCATGCCTATTAAACCTGGTGGACTTCTACAAGAATGTCACCAAAGCAGTGGATGAGAGAAAGCCAGGGCATGCTACATCCCTTGACTGGGCCAAAGCTTTTGACACAATACCCCACTTAGGCATTGTTAACAAACTCAAACAAATAATTATAAAACCCTATGTCACAACCTGGATAGCCAGCTGGCTCACAGATAGGACCAATATTTTAGGATAGGAAATTCTACCTTAACAGGGAGGTCAGTCAGTAGTGGAATCTCTCTGAGTCTGGTGCTGGGCCCAGTCCTTTTTGGCATCTATTTCTTTGAGATCAAGGCCAAATAAAGGGCCTCTGGTTGACCAAGTTTTCAGATGATTACAAACTGGATGCTTTCATTGTATCCCCCAATGACACAAATGTTTATTTATTTATTTATTGACATTTGTTTACCAGGAAAGTCCACTGGACCAAACTAGCCCATTTTCATTGGAGGCCCGGGGAAAAAGCTCCCAGTAACAGGTAGAAATGACAACAGATTACAGTATTGTTCACAGTAACAAGTATCCTGACACAAAATACAACCTGCCTATATACATATAAACTTATAACTTGAAATAAAAGCAGTACATAAAAATTTCATAATATTAGTATTTATATAGAAAAGTACTTACATAGAATGAAGTGACTCAATGAGACAAGAATACAACTTCCAAAAAGCAGTACATAAAAGTTTCATAATCTAGGTATTTACATAGAGTAAAGTGACCATTGTCAAACCATGTATACCTCGAATAAGGGGTACTAAGTTACAGATGAGTATAGAGGTAACATTGGGTATAGACATAGCTTTGCTATTTTATCGGTAGGTTAAAGCTTGGGTAACTGCTGAAGCAGGAGTTAAGCAGTTACATATCCATGTAGAGGAGAAGTGGCTGTGGAGGGCAGCCTTGAAGAAATACCCCCCAAGAAGGCCTGACACAGACCAATAACTGGTGCCACAGCCACGGCCTAAAACTCAGTGCCAAGAAATGCATAATAATATTCTTTGGGATAACAGCTACACCTGGAAACTACCACATCGATAATATACCCCTAAGAATAGACCCAGTGGTCAGGATTCTGGAACACATGTAGACAGCAACCCGGCTTTTGACCATCATGTGTCTACACTTCTTGCTTGCCTTGTGTTTCTCTGTATTTTCTTTATATTTAGAATTTTAGCTCTGCAAGGTGTCCTGTTTTCACATCACTGAAAGAGTACCTCCTACAAGATGATATCATCTTTCTTTCTCAAACCCAGTCCCCTTGTTACATTGAAAACTTTTTTTCACATTCCTAAAATTATTTTGATTCCCAGTCCCCCCCCAAAAAAAAAAAAAAAAAATATATATATGTATGTATGTATATATATATATATATATATATATATATGTGTGTGTGTGTGTGTGTGTGTGTGTATATATATATATATATATATATATATATATATATACCGTATCTGAAACTACCAAAGAACCTTATTATGGTTAAATGCTGTGATCCTGCAAAGAGAAAGGATTAAAAGTTAATATACCATTAAAGTCATAACTTTTATGTAGCATTTTTGCCTTCCATTTATGGAGTGCAATTTCTTGTTCTCAGACCTCTCATCTTCTTTGCTCAAGATATAAACAAAAAAAGATACAAAGCCAAAGATAATGGTGGGAGAAAAGGGTTAAAATCATGGGCAATTTTTAGCCATTACTCTGATTCATTTAAAAGTTAACAAAACAACAGTTTTTGTATCAAAATCCATTTTCCGTTGAAATATAGAATTGTAATGTCTTGCATTACTGACTGCCTGCATTCCTCAGTGACTTATCAAACAATCAAAAATTTTACGAGGGATGGGGCAAAAATATGATGCAAAATTGTTGACAGTTTAGAGTGGCACAATTCTGCGCTGCCAGTGCTCTCAGTCTTATTATAAGCACTATTACGTGCATCCCACCCTAACCTGATGTAGCATGGAAATGAACATCTGTACAAGGTGATGAAATTATCCTGTGGATGTTTTTATTATTTAATTTTTAATTAATTAATTTATTTTAGTTGTTTGAGGTGGCATCAAATTGTGGAGCAGTAGTACTTAAAAAAGATTGTGTTGCATTGTATCACAGTAAATTAAGCCCTACTAAATCTCGCAATTTTATGTACAGAATTCTGACAAAGCCAAAAAATGATTGTTGGCAAGCTACCAAAAGCAAGGACCATTTTAAATATTTCACCAATTCACTTAAAATGTTAACAGAACAGGTTTAATATTAATATGCATTTTCTCAACAGCAGAAACACAGCTTAGACATGTGGCATTGTGTTTATGTGTGCTTATATTTGATACTGATGAAAGAAGGAGCAGAGGGTCATTGATTCCTGACTGTCTCTGACTGGGCAGTGAGTGTCTGTGTGGGACCTTCCTGATTGATCTGATTGCTATTCAAGGCATCTACCATGAAAAGGGTACAATAAGCCTACAGATTCCCGCATCATCTGGGACAAGACTGTTGATCACAAAAGAGCCTGTGTCCTGTGTTTCATCTTGCGATTGGTGCTACTGTTTTGCTTTTGGTGATAGAAGAAGCAAAGGGGCATTGTATCCCAGCAGCGTGAAGCTGTGATGAGACCAGCACTAGTAGTAGCCAGGCAGTAGCCAATCAGGCAAATCCCCTCTTTTCATCATTCTTGACAAAGCATATTCTTTCTTTTCAAGTATTGCTTGATTAGCTGCCGTCTAACCTAACTTCAGAATATATCCCCAAGTACTTCATCCATAAATTATCAGTGTCAAGGATCTGTCAGATTACTCATGCTCTCAGGTCGTTGTACAACAAGTACCAGTATGAATCAGTCATAGTCCATGTGGGTGTAAATGACCTGAGACGTACCTTCCTAGACTATATGAAGAGAGACATCATGGAGCTCTCAGAATATCTATCCTAAGCTGGTACAAGCCAGTGCACTGAGGAAAAAACAGTGCATACTGCCACAATACAAACAGAAGATGACTGACTTTAATAATTGGCTTAGTTTCTAGTGTCATTCTAAGGGGGGGGGGGCAATATTTGTCAGCATGGAAGGAGATGGTCAACATACCATGCTGCTTTGCCAAGAAGATCTACACCTCTACCCTCTAGGTTTTCAAATATTAGGTAATACATTGTCCTCCCCCATAGTGCCATTTTTAAACAATGCCTAACTGAGTACTTCTGATATAAGTACTTCTGACATATCAAATCAAAGCCAAGAAAATCTGAAGGTGTTACTGCTCAGTGCTAGAATTCTAAACAAGAAATTCCTCTCCTTACAAGCTTTCCTCACCCTAGAGAATGCTGATGTCTGTGCAGTCACTGAGACATGGTTTAAAGCCACAGAGAGCACACCAGCAGTGCAAGGCTATAATGCTTTCCACACACTTAGATCAGCTACTACACAGACAGTGAGTAAAGGTGGAGGTGTCTGTTTACATAAAAAATAAATATACCTCAAGGTATTGTCAAACAGGATGATGCACTGGAGCTTTCCCATGTTCAAATCACTATAGGCAAAATCCCATACCACTTCCTTGCAAGCTACAAGTCTCCCTGTATGATCCCAGAAACCCATAACATGTATTTATGCGTATTGGAAATACTCACCATCCAACCCAATATCATTTTAATTTTATTAACTGGGAATCATATATGACACCAAAGGTGCAAGCATAGAGATTCCAGGATTTTGTAAACACAAACTCCTGGACCAGATTGTCAGTACAATGACCATGGGCACAAACATGCTAGATCTGGTCCTCACTAATATGGAAGAGTACTGCACAGCTCCTAGTCCAGACCTCCCAACCGTCCCAAATTACTCGGTTTTCACCGCGTTTTGGGGTCCAAATGAAGGGGTGCCACGATTCCCGAGTGGCACCCCTTCATTTCTGATTTCTTTGCTTTTGTTTTTTTATTTTTTAAATTTTTGCACTGTTGGAGCTGCCGTCATCACTAGCAGCCAGTTGGAATTGAGCTCAAGGAGCTCATGTCTTCATTTTCGGCTGGCTGCGAGCAGGCGGGAGGTGCTTTGAACTGTTGCTGCCGAGAATGCTGGTTTTGAACTGTTGCTGCCGAGAATGCTGGCTTTGCTGCTTCGGACAGAAACTGCTGACTTTGTTGTTGCCTGCCCTTTCGGACAGAGAATGCTGCTGAGACGGACTTTGCTTCTGCTGTATTGTTGCTGCCGAGCCGAGAGAATAGGGACTTAAATCTGCTGCTTCCATTTTGTATACTGACTAGGTAAGGAACAAAGGGTGTGTGTGTGTGTCTTTAATGAACTATAGAAATAATCCACTGCACGATGTTTGTTTGCTACCTGCTCATTAAATTATGAGCTATTATATGAGTAATTAATGATTACTGAATTGTAAACTGAACAACATAATTCCTGGGTTTACTTCACTGCTGATTCCTGAGAAAAGAAACCAAGGGCAAGTGACAGAATTAAAAAGAATCTGTCAAGTCAATAATTGTACTATTGTAGACATGCTAGGTCTGTCTGTGTCTGATCTAAAGAAAAATCTAGGTTTCTTAATTTTAAATATCTGTGCTCCAGCCCAAAGATCATGTTAAAGCATAGTCTCTAGATACAAAGAGAATGTTACATATTCTGTTTTGTGTACTATCTTATTACTTACCAGATGCTTTTGTATTGTATCTGAACTTCATTTTGCACAGGTAAATCCATGTTTATTGTAACGTTATGTAAACAGTTTACCTTTCGACATACAAGGCTGATGGTAGTCATGGTACCTACTGTCTGCATAAGTCTTATGGTTAAAATTAGCTTGCTGATTTACAGAGTCCTTTAAAAAAATGTGCTTTCCCAATTAATCCTCCTTCAGACATAATTAGTAACAAAATTAACTATGATTTTTAGAGTGACAAGAGAACTTGCTTTTTTGCACCATAGGAAGGCAGAATTTTAGTTGTAAAACAACTATTTTCTCTTTAGATTGGAAATAGGTGACATCAGTGAAAACCTGTTAGATGAACACCATGCAGTTAAAACTGAATGACCAAGCAGTGCTTCATGTAAACTGTTTTTGCTTGTATGTGTCATGGCTGTTTATATAGTTTAATAAACTCAAAGGTCGGGTAATGCAGGGGTGAGGGTATGTAGGAATAAGGGCTTTGACCTCATGCAAAAATAAAGAAATAAAAACTTTCATTTAAACTCTGGTCATTCAGATTCAAGAAATAAGTATAAGGGTTTTCTTTGACTATTTGATAGAGCTTCCAGATTCCCATCTGCAAGGTATAAATTGCAGAGGCAAGACAAAGGACCACTTAGGCAAAGGGCCACCCAGGAGTAATCATCTTAGGCAATACATGTGTTTCATTGGAAGGCAGCCCAAACTAACAAACTCCAGAGACTGTAAACTTACATTTTTTTCCAAAATGTTATTTTTGGCTAAATAGTGGGCTGTACAAAATCAGTGCTGCTTTAATAAATTTCCACTGCAGCAAAGTTATAGCCCATCCAGTGGTAGGGTGGTATGAATGTGCTGGTGACCTGAGTTCAGTGATATATTACAACTGGAGTAGGTCAGGCATGGTAAGGGTTTATAGTCACATGAAAGGTATGTGCCAGGACTTGTGTACTATGCCTACTGCAGTTTGACTGCCACCTAAGAGAGAGACAGAGTACATATACAACAACAGTCACTGGGGACGAACATGGAAGACATATACATCCTCCAGAATCTCTCATGCATGTCACTCTATGTTGCATTATCTAAGTCAAGGGATTATGAGATAGAAACAGACCATCTTAAGTTGATTAATTGACCTTGAAGTTACCATGCTCCCAAATAGCACCTTAAGAAAATTCAGGTTCCAGGATGGAGAAAACTTATTTCAAATATTATCTTTTTTTCATTTGCTTTGTTACTTTAGACTGTGAATATGTTTAAACTCTAGCATATGTATTTTTTTTCCTGTGGCAGGAAATGTGTAACCTTGTTCTAGTACTTAGCATGGCTAAGGGCTCAGAATTATGTCAGTTAAAATAGCTAAGGTAGTTATCTAGTTTAAATAAATTTCTTCTTTATGAGTTCTGTCTATACAACTAACTGTTATTTTATATCCTTTGTTCATCATCTTTATCTCTGTATATTTAGTGGATATCAGCACTGTCCTGATGTCTTTATTGTTTGAGCATTTTTTTTATACATTTTATTTTATTTTTACATTTCTAAGCTCTTGGGGCTGAGTATTTATTTATTTATTTATTTATTTATTATCTGAACAAATACCATTTGGCACTATAGGTTGGCAAAGCATACTACCAGTGGGCTATTAAGTCAGGTATGTAATTCAGTAATGTAGAGTGGTTGCAGTACTACTTTACTGGAAGAAGAATTTGACCTGCCTCCCCTAGAAACTGTGTGTGTGTGTGTGTGTGTGAAAATGCCCCCAATGTAATACACCTGGTGGCTTGAGGTATTTAGGCTCAAACCCTGTACAATGTAATACACCTGGTGGCTACAGGTATTTAGGCTCAAACCCTGTACCTTTGGTACAGGGTAAAAAGAGCCTAAAGTCTCCAGCCACCACCATTTCTCTGCTTTGCCCAGAGTTTTTTTGTGCTAAGAGTTGAGAGCTGTGGTGACAACAGAATTTATATTCCCCCATTATTGGCTTTGTTGTTTGACCAGTTTTTTTGTGCTAAGAGGTTGAGAGCTATGGTGAGAAGTGAGAACTGAATTCATTAAATGATAGCCACTAAGTTTCAGTCTTTCTATTGTTTGAATTACTGATTTAGCATAGTGGCATGTTGCAATGACTATAGTGCTCTGGGTTCAAGACTTGCCAGTAACATGCATGGAGGTAACGCAACATTTTATTCTAGCAACTTTCCAAAATTATACAAGCAATGTTTAAAATGAGTTCCTGGTTTTTGACCTTTTGCCCTCCCCCCAAAAAAACCCTGAAATTGAAAATAAGTGCGAGAAGCTGTGCAAGATGCCTATGGCTTACACTACTGTCATTCTGTTTATAGCTTGGGTGTGGAAGTAGACTTTTTTATGATGGAAATGTTCTGAATTGGGCAGTTTTGTAATTACTGGTTCATGCATTTTCTTTCATTGCCTACAGTACAGCCTACTCAAAAAATGTTCATTCAAACAATAAATTTAAAATGTGCTCTGTCTAACAAGTGTGCTGTATTATACAAGGAATATAACTTAATCAAGTCAGGAAGGTGTATCAAAGAAAAGTGCACATGTATGTTTCTTGTTTTGTGTGCAAGGGGCCAATGATTTGAAAACAGCCCAAAGTTAATCTTTATCCACCACTGGCCAGATACATTTTCTTTGGATGTGGTGCAGGTTTCAATGCTGTTTCAATGAATGTGAGTTTCAAGGACAGAGTAGTTTTAATGCCAAGTCTATTTTCATTGTGAGACAGTATTGCTTTGTTTATCAGATGTCTGTTAGTGTTTGTGCATTGATGAACTGCAAAATGTAAAAATAAAAATCCATATAATCATTGTAGAAGTAAAGCAGTATGCACACATTAGTGTTTCTGGTAAATGGAGCGAAATAGCCAGGTAATGGGACATTGGAATGGCTGCAGGGGGACTCTGGTGCCATATTTTGGTTGTAGGTTCTTCAGTTTGTGTTCGAAAGTTGGTATCCCACGATTCCATTGGAGTGGGTGGGGTTACATAATTATGTATGCAAATTAGATGTTAATCAGCATACAGATTTGTACCTTTTTTTCATGGCCCTTGTCCAGATTTTTGATGTTTCCAGGTTGAGAGGTATGCCTAGTCGAATGTCTTTTTTTGGTAAGGTCAGACCAGAAAACAGTCTCCTTTGAAGTAAAAATAAAAACTAGAACCCAGATAACCTTGGAATGTTCAGGAACTATTCAGGAACTACTCTAAGGCTAACTACCTACAACTAAGTGATAACCTGGCAAAAATTCAAGCCCCCATAAACCCTGAGAATAATGCTGCCTGCACGTGTTCACAGAAACCTTATACAGGCATGTTAATAGCTACATAGAGGCAGCTGTACCATCAGGAAAAAGTACAGAACTAACTCAAAAACAAGCCACCCTGATGGAATCACAACATTAAGGCTATATAACAGAGGGAAGAAAATCATGGCAAAAATTAGGCGGCATAGCACCCAACAGAATAAAAATACTCATTAGACTAAACAAACAACACAAAGGCCAAATAAAATCTACTAAAGCCACGTTTGAGGTAAATTTGGCCTCCCAGACCAAGATTAACCACAAGGCATGCTTTAGCTACATCTGCAGCCTCAAAGGCAGTACATAATTGTGTGTAGAGCTCATGGTTAATGGAGTCATCTGTACTGAGCCAGAAGATATAGAAAACCTACTAAAATACAAACTCAACTCTAACTTTACCCCTCTCTCTCCCTCAATGTCGCTTCCAGAAATACCATCAAATATAGCTCCCTCTACTGTTACTGGGAACAGGTCCTTAATGGTCTGTTGGTGGCCAAGAACACTGCATTGATGGGCCCAGACAATAATTTAGAATGACTTCTAAATAGCATGAAACATGGTCTATTCTGTCATCTGGAATTGATATTTAACTGTATCCTCCAAAAAGGCTATGTGCCTCATGAATGGAGAGCAGCAACAGTCATTCCTCTGCACAAAAGTGGGCAATCTATAGACTCCGGAAACTACAGACCCATATTTCTCACTAGTCTTATATGCAAAGCCATGGAAAGAATTATTATAGAAATGATCAGTAATGACAGGAAACATTCAAACACTGGATCCAACCAAATTTGGCTTTGTCAAGAACACGTCATGCATAATCAACCTGGTGGACTTCTTTGAGAAAGTCAACAAAGCAATGGATGAGGGCAAAATGGTTCACACTTCCTACATTGACCTGGCCAAGGCATTTGGCACAAAATCCCACTCAGACATTGTTGACAAACTCCAGAGATTATGCATAAACCCTTATGTCATGTAGTGGATAGCCAACTGGCTCGCAGACAATACCCAGGAAGCTAGAATTGGGAGTCCACCTCAACAAACAGGGCATCCACAAGCAGAGTCCCTCAGGGATTGGTCCTTGGACAGCTCCCTTTTGGCATTTACTTCTCTAAAGTCAAGGCCAATGCCAAAGGCCTCTGGCTGATTAAATTTGCAAATGACTGCAAATTAGGAGCAGTCACAGAATCCCCCACCAACACTAATGCTCTCCAAGAAGAACCGACAGACAATAACTTGTGCCAGAACCATGGACTAAAACTAAATATTAAGAAATGCATAACAGTATCCCTCTGAAAGTTATCTACCCCAGGTAACTATCATATTGACAACACACCCTAAGAGTCAACTCAGTAGTCAGAGACTTAGGGACAAACATAGATACAGCAATCTAGCCTTTGACCATCACATGTCTACAGTAGTGAGGAAAACATTCTGTACGCTGTGTAACTTATAAACAAAGGTATGGTATTTAGGTCCAAGGAGATCATTGTTACATTGTATTCAGCATTTATCAGACCTATCATTGAGTACAGTGCCCCCTTTGGTATGTACCTAATCAGGCATATCCAACAGTTAGAATATCCACAAAGGTTCCTCACTAAAATAATACAGGGTCTAAGTAACATGTCCTCTGCAGACCGCCTTAAAACCCTAACCCTGTATTCTGTCACCAACAGGCTATTGAGGGGACATCTATGCCTGGCATACAAGGCATTGTCAGACACCACCCTGATGGACCTCCTGCATATCTTCAAAACAAACAGCACCAGGATTACCCATTCTAAAGACTTAAACCTTTCCTGTGATATAAATAGGACTTGTTGGAGAGACAGTTATGTATCCCAGAGGATACCCTTTCTCTGGAACAGGCTCCCCATCCATGTGAAGTAGAGTTCCTCCCTAACCCAATTCAGTTGGATGTGGAACAGGACAATCATCCCTAATTTGGCACCTATGTCTCTAATGGACACAGGCAGCTTGTAAATGGCACATCTCCCAGGCCTTTACTTGTAAATGTTTCATCTCCCAAGCACCTGCTTGCATTTATCAAGGGTATGAGAACTTGTCAGAGATTTGGAATGCATAGGTCCTTGTGGTTATTAACCTAGTACTCACCTGTTAACCTATGTAAGATAGATGTAGTCTGCCTTGGGCATAAGCATACCTTTTATCTAAATAGCTGTGCTCCAAAAAAACTCCATTTGCTGAGTTTACCAATTTTGCACACACTGACATGGGGTGGGAGGTTGGTATAATGGTTAAACTGTTTACCTTACAAACACAAGGTACAAGGCTTGATTTTTGGATGGAGCAGTGATGCAGCAGTAGTGTTGTCGCCTCACAGCAAGGGTTTCTCCAGTTTGATTATCGGCTTGGGTGCCTTCTGTGCAGAGTCTGCATCTCCTCCCTGCATTCATGTGGGTTTTATCTGGAGCTCTGGTTTCCTCCCATGTTTCAAAGACATGCATCTGGAGCGTTTCTCCCTGGGCATCCGCTGAAAATTGGCTTTGTTCCAAGTCAGACTTTCCCAGTAAACAAATGTTAAATAAAATAAATTATTTTATCTTAGCGACTGTTTTGTCTTGCTTCCACTTAGTGAAATAGCCAAAAAAATACCATGCATTCCTTTCACATGGATGTACTTCAACAAGGTCACTATCTTGTGAGACAAATATGCGGCCAGTCATTGTGTCTAATATGTTTGTGTTAGCATGAATTGTAATGTTGCTATACTTGTCTGAAAATTCTCAGTTTTCCCAAGGTCTCATGGATTTTTTTTTATATCTGGCAGACACATGCCATCAGGCTTTTCATTTATTCATAACAGAATAAGCTGTCAGCTCCCCTAATTACTGATACATCAACAAATAGAAAAAGCATTTTGACTCCCAGCAGGATAAAAACACTCTTATCAAACAGGACGAATAGCACAAATAAATAGAAAAACATTTTGAATCCTAATTTCAGCTGTACCCATCTTCTCACTGGAGGTAGAACTACTTATTCATCATCTTTATTATCAACCCCTTTATTTTTATTTATGCATGCAGTCTGTGAACCGCTTCAACTCTCAATAAAGTCCTTGACTCCTAACTTCTTTAACAGTAACGGTTGACTGTCACACATTTTCTCTTATAGGTTTATAGGATGATACTAGGCTATTGGCCCGCAAGCCCTTATAAGCCTAGCCAAGAATTTCACCCATGTTCCCACAAAGTCAGCACCTGTTTTCCCTGTTCAGCAGGGACACATATGGGATTCCAGGGATATACTTTCTGGTTTCTATACAGCTGTCCAGGTTCCTCTTAGAGAGGGCTAGTGAGGTACTCTGCTTGACATGGAGAGGGAGTCTATTCCACAGATGGGGGAGTCATTGGGACACAAATCTATCCCACCAACAAGTTCTATTAATTTCACAGACCAGAATAATGTCTTGTGTGTGGATTGGGCAAGTGGAGTTTGACTTATAAATATGCACCAACTCCATCAAGGCTGAGTCTGAGATGGCCTTGTATGCCAGCACAGGTCACCTCTGAGCAGTCTGTATGACACTGAGTAGAGGGACAGGGCTTTTAGCCTATTGGTATAGGATAGGTGTTTGAGACCCTGGATTTTCCTGATCAGGAACCTCTGTGGTTTCTCCAACTGCTGCATGTGCTTGGCAAGGTACACGCCGAAGGGGGCATTGTACTCGACAATGGGTCTGATATGAGAGGAGTACAGGGATGTTATGACCTCCTTGTTCCTGGATGAAATACCCTTACTTATGAGGTGAGCCACATAGAAAGCCTTCCGTACAATGGAGGCAATGTGGCAGTCAAAAGTCAGGTTGCTATCAACCTAGGTGCCCAAGTCCCTCACGACTGATTGCATGCTTAGTGCGTTGTTACTAATGTGATAATTAGTGGGGATGCCATTTTTCCCAAAGGGGATAATGATGGATTTCTTGACATTCAGTTTGAGGCCATGCTTCTGGCACCAAATATACAATACAACATACCAAGCTATTGGTTTGCTGTGGATTGTAAAATGAGTGCCACTCTTTGCATGCCCACTGACATAGTAACTCCAGTAGGGACTAGACAACACCAATATACTGACTAATAGCAATGACCTCAAACTATAAGCTAAAGAATGCACTACACTTCTATCTATGAAACAAAAAATTGACACCTATCACACAAGTGACACACAGCTCCAAACTGATAGAGATCTTAGCACCCATGTCAACATTTCATTGTCACCTGACCACCAAACTTCCACTATAGTTTGAAAAAAACTTCTCCAAAACCATGCCCTCTAACTATAATGAAGTTTTGATCCCCTTATATTCATATCACATTAGAACAGTCATTAGCTAGTAACAGCTCGTTCAATTTGTCCAATTATACTACTGAATATGAGAGACTCCAAAAGCTTCTAACCAAAAACGTCAAAGGTCTTTAAGTCACACACTCACAGGACAGCCCTCTTTGTATTCACGCTCTCTTTCCTATTGACTCCTCTATGGAGACTTTTTCTGGGTGCTCATGCCATGAAAAGGCCCAACCCTATTAGACTTCCTCTTCTTCTGTAAAACCAAAGGCTTCTTGAACATCTACACCGAGGAACTTAATCAGATGGCAGGATGCAGCCCTAACTCAACAGACCCCCCCATCTGTGAAATAATCTTCTCCTATATGCCAAACAAAGTAGTACCCTAGCCACTTTCAAAATAAAACTTGACAACTGGACTGACAACCATAACTTCTTCCTAAGAATACCCTGTATGGCCTTCCAGAACAAAGGAGGGGTGTACTTCTGCTTTACTTAACAATGGGAGCATTTAGCTGGGCTCTTAATAGTTTTGGTGACATAATCCTAATCATGGCAGAGGGGACCAGATTCAGGAGTTCTTTACGCGTTTCTACCACGAAATACAAAGACTTAAGAAGAAACTTGCTATAGTCATTGTAAAAAGAACCAGAACTCATTCACAGTCATTGCGTCACTCAGTCACAACCTGGCGGCTTAATACACTGCCACGCAAATGCTACTTGTTGAGCTCAAGGTTAGTTTTATGCTTCTTGCTATTAGTAAAAGCAGAATGATATGTCATGGCCAACAGTATTTCAGAATTGTGACATACAAATCTATCAGTACATGGTTTACATACATTAACACATACTACATGAAGGTGTACACTTGCAGCTTACAGTCTACACATCTACAGCAGTACAAAAACTGAAAACGCTGTTAATGTCTGAAGCAAAACAGCTAGTGTTAAAGCAAAAATGACAGATGAATGACGCCTAAGATACAGACTTGCTGCATGAACGTAGCGACAATAACATCCAAAGAGAAAAATGCAGAATTTGGTTATTTGTTCTATATACTTTATGACTGTGTTAAAAATTCTTCAGGTAAAACGGTGACAACCGCCAGCACAAGGAGAAGTCACTCTTAGACAAGAATATAAACATCGTCACCTAACAAATAGCTTCACTCAGATGACATATTTATGTCAAATATTTTCAGACACAGTCAAGAATATAATAGCGGGGATTTGTTAGCCAAATTCACAAAGTTACATTACAGAACCTTAACGTCAACGTATATCCTGTGTATGCGAGACAGCGATTTAACAAACAACTAGTTACAGTTGTTTAATTTTCTTCGACCCCCCCCCCCCCACTCCAATATCAACATTTCAGGGACATAATGCTAATCAAGAAAAAAGTCCTTGACTAAGGACATACAGCTATAAACCCTGTTTTCAAGCTTGACATTTACACTCCACACTACATCAACGTAGCTGTATGTGCAATACATCAGTCTCTTGGCTTGATTTTCTCATCTCCTCATGTTTTCTTCTGTATCTACTAAATCTTCTTTGTCAGATCATCTTTTGCTTACTGCATATGTGACCAAACTACAATAGTCTTTTCGTCTTTCTCCCTTTCTGCAACTGGGACTGTTTTGGCTTCCACTATGATGTCCTAATTTCTTCATCTATCTTACAGTATGTATCTGGAAGCCGCTGTGGTGCAGTGGTAGCATTGTCGCCTCACAGCAAGAGGTTCTCCCGTTCGATTCTCGGCTGGAGTGCCTTCTGCGTGGAGTCTGCATGTCCTCCCCATGGTTGAGTGGCGTTTGAAAGACATGCGTGAAATGGGCGTGCCTTCGTTGAAGGTTGGGCGTTGAGCTGGCACCTCGGCACCATAAAAATCTACTGCCAATCATTAGCGGACCTGAGTTCCGCTGTGGCGACCCCTAACTGGGAAAAGCCAAAAGAAGAACAATCTTACAGTATGTATCTCACTACCCATTTCAGGTCTCCACTGCCCGAGACTTCAACACTTGCTTTGTCTTCACTGCAGAGGTTTCTTTACCACATACCACTGTTTTACATCTGTTACTTTTCAGATTCTTTGGTGTTCTTTTGTCAAGCACTACCTTGACATGTTGGGCCATTCATCTGCAGTACCTCTGGTTTTAACTCTGATGTCCTTAAACAGCCTTCTCCTCAAGCACACCACCTAGACACTTCAAGCTGTTAGCTTGCTCTACTATTTTACCTTCTGTCTCAATGTTCAGCTTCTTCTGGGTCCCCCCCCCCATTTGCTGCCATGACCACTGTGTGGTCAGTACTCAGTTTCATGCCATCTCCATGCATCTTTAATTATCTGTTTCATTTCACTATCATTAACTGAAGTTGCTGTTCAGAGTCAGCTTGTAGTGTGATATTGTCTGCATATAGCAGCTTTGTTGATCTCTCCCCACTGACCTGTTCTCTAATGCAGTCCATCAACAGTATGAACAGCACTTGTCTCAGAGCTAAAACCTGATGCACAACCAGTCACATTGGGAACACCTCTGTGAGCCCAAACACAGTTTGTACTTGTGTCATTGGGTCCTTGTACACACCCTGCACTAAATCAACCAATATTTCTGACTTTGAACCATCACAGAACTGCCCAGACAGCTTATTTGTGACTTTGTCATATACGGTCTTCAAGTTTAGGAACGCTAAGTTGGACTCCTTTCTTATCTCACAGCACTAGATGTAGCGTTATTTAGTTGTGTCAGACCCTGAAGCCAAAGCTTTCTCAGCCTAATAGTATAGAATGACATGCCTTAATTTATTTAATATGTACCTACTAGTTTACCTTTGAATTGTTCTCCTGTTCATAATGCCAGATTTCTTCCCATTCTTAGTAATTATAGGTCTACACAAATCCTACAAAGGACTGCCGGTTTGAGACTTATCCATATGGAAATTCAGAGCTATTTCCTATTCATTCATAGTGCACTCGATGCTCACGTGTCCTGCATGCTTGGCTGCTTTCTTCCATCTCTTACGTGTCTGCCTTGTGGTAGTCTTAGTGTGGCTATTACCATCATTGGAAACTAATCCAATATTATTGTCTGTCACAGACTCTCTAGTTTGAGGGTTATCCACTGTAATATTCAGAGCTAACTCCTGGTCAAGCCTACTGCATTCAATATTCATGTTTTCTACTTGATTGATTGTATTTTTACTCCTAGCCTTACTGTTAGCATTACTCTAACTGGAAACTGATCCATAATCCAGTATTATTGTCATTCAAAGTTTCAATACCAAGACCTTTATCTAATGTGGTGACAGATCAAAAGGAAAGTTACTTAACTAAGAAGGATATTCATCTTTATTAACAGTAATGCATGTTGACTGTGAAACAATCTGTGCAAGCAACTGCTGAATAAATCAAAAAGTGAAAGTGCCTGTACTGGTGAGACACTTCATTATCTAAGAAACCCTTTTGCCTTCTAAAATAACAAATGATTCATGAAATTTGTCTGGTATTTTGTAGTAAAACTCCTTTCCTGCTACACGTTACCAACATTTATTTTGCAGTGGATCATTTGGTGAAAAGGTTTAGTTCCTCTATGGTCGTGTACAACTTTATTATAGTTTAAACTCCAGCTTTAGTAACATTTTGCCCACACCAGATGTTCTTAAAAAATTAACAAAACTCAAAAAATGATGAATATGGCCTAGTAGTATCATATATAATAGTTCAGTAGACTGGAAAGAAAACTAAACTTAAATTATTATAAAGCAAAACAGTAAAATATTTAAGTAACTTGACTGACTGAATAAAGCATACACAGTTAAATGACTCCAGATCTGTTTGAATAAAATTGAAAAGTAAGATAAATAATTCTGTTGTAATGAAAGGCAAGCACTGACCATTAAGCAGTAATGTCGAAAAGTTTCCACTACTTGCAATAAAATACATTTGTTGCCAGATGTAAACAAATAGTCAGGTCACAGGCTTCAGAAGTCCTTATAAAAGCCAATACACTGAAATATTAAGTGTTCATAGCCGGCCTTAGGCATAGGCCAACTAAGCGGCCGCCTAGGACGCCGCTTTAATGGGGGCACTTTACCAGTATTTATTTGGTGTAGGTAGACCAGGATGGGGGCACTGGGTGGTGTGGTGGGGGATGCTGTTGTGCCCTCTGCCTAGGGCACCAGTTGACCTAAGGCCGCTCCTGTAAGTGTTTGTATAATTATATGATTGTACCAGCAGGAAAGATGTTGGCATTTACTGTTGGTGCATTCAGCAAAGGCTGCAAATACAACAGAAACCTGTCAGCCTCAGGATAAGAGACAAAATCTTAACTGAAGACAACTAAATAAGAACTTTAATGTCTGGTCCACTGAAAAGTACATCCAAACTCAGTGTGCAAGACATCTGTGTGACTGCAGAAATAAAAGTATTACAGTAGCTGAAGGAAAACCTGAATAAAAAGGTCAGTGTAATGCCAGGTCTTAACTGAAGCCAGATGAGTAAGTTTTTTTGAAATTTTGCTCACTCAAAGGTGTACAAGCCAATTACAAATGTACTAAAGAACCAAATTTGTCAGCTACTTCACTACAGAGGTGAAACAGTAACTCAGCAGAAGAATGAATCTGACTCAAGAAATTAGTGTGATCCGATGCTGATTCTAAATAACCCCTATGTTATAAAGTTCAAAACCTAACAAATAGGTTAAAGAGAAAACCAGACTAAGAGAAAAGTATTTTACTTAAAGGAAAACCGCACCCAAAAATTAAAATAAAAAGTGTTTTTCAGCATATCTTGAAATTTTCTGCATTGCTTACGTTTCTCTGTCACAATAAGTAGTTATTAGTTTCTAATTTGTTATACACCAAAATCCCTAAATGGGGATGCCATGGGTAGCAAGATTGTATCAGTGCATAGGTAAGTACAACGCTAGCTGCCATTGTGGGCCATTTTAAGCCTAGCCAGTTTCCCTTTTTGTGCTCAAAATTACTTACCCCATTGTATTATAGACTGGCCTTACCCATCCCATGGTTGATAATTATATATTACCAGCAATGAGAATAACTGGGATCATACCATAGATAATTTGAGGGGACCCATGAATGGGATAAAGCATTTAGAAGTTGCCTAGATGGTGCAGTTGTGCAGCAGTTAGTGTTGTCACCTCAAAGCAAGAGGTCTTTGGGTTCGATTCTCGGCTGGGGTGCTTTCTGTTCGGAGTCTGCATGCCCTCCCTGCATTCACATGGGTTTTCTCCCATGTTTCAAAGACATGCATCTCAAGCATTTCTCGCCAGGCCTATGCTGAAAATTGGCTCTGTCCCAGTCAGACTTTCCCGTAAACAAATGTTAAATAAATAAATTAGTATAACAGGGGGCAGTCCTGGGGTATATGTTCTTTTTTTCCATCCATAGATCTAAATTGCACTTGAATATGAACAGGGATGAACTTTGTTTTATGTCAATGTCTGTTCCACAGCAGTGGTATCCTCTGAGATATACTTGTCCCTCCAAAATGTTCCATTGATTGTTGCAGAAGAGGCTTAGATCCTCAGAGCAAGTATTTTTGATGCCATTTGGCTTACTGATGTGTAGCAAATCCATTAGTAATGGGTCAGAAGATGCTTTGTATGCCAGACACAGGTCACCTGTTAGTAGTCTGTAGAATACTGGCTATAGGGCAGGCTTCGAGTCGGCCCATGTAGGACATGTTTAGGCCTTGTATCCTTTTAGTAAGGTATCTGTGTGGGGGTTCCAGTTATTGTATGTGTCCAGAGAGATGCATGCCAAAGGGAGCATTATACTCAATAACTGACCTAATGAGGGTTGATTAAAGGGGGGCAATGACATCCCTACATCTAGATACAATCCCTTTGTTTGTAAGCTATTTAATATAGAAATACTTTCTTACAGGAATAGACACATGTTGGTCAAAAGTTAGGTCACTCTCCACATAAGCTCCCAAATCCCAAATACCTGGGTCAACTCTTAGAGGTGTATTGTCAGTGTGGTAGTTCCTTGGGGGAGATTGCGGAATTATGTCAAAGCTTTGGCAGGGTCAAGGTATGTGATGTGTACAGTTTTGCCTTCATCCACTGCTTTGGTGACCATTTCAAAAAAATCCACTAGGGGAGAGTAGCAATGATCTGTCTTTGATGAATCCAAAATGAGACAGGTCCAGTGTTTGGAGGTTCCCTATGTCCTGATTGATTACTTCCATGATAAGCCTTCCCATGGTTTTGCATATGGGTCTGTAATTGCCTGGATTTGTTGAAAGTCCTCCCTTATGCAAGGGAATGACTGTAGCTGTTCTCCATTCACTTGGTACAAAACCTGTATGGAGGCTGAGATTGAATTGGTTGTTAGAGGTGTGGCTAAACTGTGCTTCATGCTATTTAACATGCACCCAGGGATATTGTCAGGACCCATTGATGCGGTATTTGTAGCTTTTGATTGCACTTTTAGTACTTGGTCTTGTGTGATAGCTGGAGGCAAGCCAATTTCAGATATATCTTGAGGAACAGACTGAAGGGACAGAGGGGTAAAATATATTGGCCAGTAGGTTAGCTATATCTTCAGCCTCAGTGTAGGTAACATCATTCACAATCAGCTCATTGCATTGCTGTACTGTGTTATGATTATCTTTGGTTAGTTATTTTAGTCTCAAGCTTGGCTTTGGTTGATTTTATTCATTTCCTAAGTTATTTGTTTATTTCAGTGAAAAGTGCTCTAACATTCTGTAAATTACTCTTCTTACTTTTCTTACTTTTACTCAAAATTATTTTCCTCTTATTGTAAAGTGTGCTGATATTATGGTTCCACCTTGTGTTTCTTTTTTGGGAGGGTTGCTCTGCACTTGTTCCTGTGGGGTACAGTTGGATCTATGCATCTGTTTGCATGCTGGTATGATGTGATTGTGTACATATGGGTGTATTCAGTGGAGTTAACAGGGTTTGGTGGGGATTTGATGCTCACTAATGTATCACATAGGAGTAGCGAGTTTGCGTTAATGAAATTTCTAAAGGTACTTAGGGTGGAAGCGATCTCTGGTTTCAGTTTTATTTCAAAGGAGACTGCACTATGGTCACACCTAACAAGTGATGAAGATACACAAGAGATGGTGTGAGATGCTCCCATGTTGTTAAGGACAAGATCCAAGATGTTATTCCCGTAATGTATTGACAAAGTCGAGGAATTTCTGTGCTTGTGCACTAGTGTAAGTTTCCTTGTTTGTATTTGGATAGTTTAGATCACATAGGAAAATATTACTGAGTTTATTACTGAGTGGCTCTAGTTCCTGTAGATAGATGTTGCGTCCTTCCTTTGCCATAGAGGGAGAACTATAGCTGGCTAATATATGGTACAGAACCTTTTGGATGATTATTTGGACATAAGGAAGCTCTAGTGCATCATGTTGCTTTACCAGCCTCAGTGTGAGTATTTTCTGGATGTCATTTGAGACACCTCTACCTTTTTCTCCTCCTATGCAGTAGCTGAGCTAAACTTGTAGAAGGCATTATAGCCTTGTGCAGCCTGAGTGCTCTCAGCTATTTTCAACCATGTCTCATTCCCTACATGGACATCAATGTCCTCCAGGGTGAGAAGGGCTTGTAGGGATTGAAGTCTCTTGTTTAGGCTCCTAGCATTGATCAGGAACAACTTCATATTCTCCTTTACTTGTTTCATTATGTTTGCAGGTTTATCAAGTTGGTATTGCCTAAAAAAAAGGCACTATGGGGGTGGACAAGGTCTTCATTTTGGTTTAAGGATGTGGGCTTCAGGCCATTTATTTTACATTAAGAAGGTTTGTGGTCTATACTCTTGTGGGAGAAGAGGGTAGCCTCTGCCCTTCTGAGCTGGGAATTGCTGAGTGAAGGCTTATTGTGCATTTGTTCTGGTTTAAGCACTTGGGTTCCAAACCAGTTATTTTACATTAGGAAGATTTGTGGTCTAAACTCATGTGACAGGAGAGGATAGCCTACAGCCTTCTAAGCTGAGAATTGCTGGTTGTAGGCTCATTGTGTCTGTTATTCTGAAAGTGTCTTAGTTCTGGTTTAAGCACTTGAGCCCCAAACCCAAACTTATTGTGCCTGTTGTTCTAAGTCTCTTTGTTCCCAGTTAAGCACTTGGGTTCCAAACCAGTTATTTTACCTTAGGAAGTTTTGTGGTCTAAACTCTTGGGGCAGAAGAGGATAGCTTATGCACTTCTAAACTGGGAATTGTTGGTTGAAGGGTCATTGTGTTTGTTATTCTGAATGTGTCTTAGTTCTGATTTAAAGAATCGGGCTCCAAACCAGTTATTTACATTAGGAGAATAGTAGTCTCAGTTACCAGTGCCCTGGATAAGGGGAAATCTGTGCATACAGCCTACCTAGACTTAGCCAAGGCTTTTGACACTATTCCCTACTCAGGCATCATTGACAAACTCACCCAGCTAGTTATCAACTCTTATATCATTAGATGAATCGCTAACTGGCTCACTAATAAAACAAATATAGTCAAAATTGGGGAATCTACCTCCAACAGCAGACCTGTAACCAGTGGTGTTCCACAGGGATCAGTCCTGGGACCTCTACTGTTTGGAATCTATTTCTCTGAAGTACAAGCAAAAAATAAAGGTCTGTGGCTGACAGTGTTTGCTTATAACTGCAAACTGGAAGTGGTCATAGAATCTCCAAATTATGTCAACATCCTACAAGATGGTCTTACAAAAACAAAGTCATGGCCTTAAACTCAGTGCAAAAAATTGCATTCTCATCCCTTTTGGGAATAGCAATGTTCCTGCTAACTACCACATCAATAGCAATACCCTAAGTATGCACTCAGTGGTGAGAGACCTGGGTACACAGGTTGACAGCAATCTTACCTTTGATCACCATGTCACCACAGTGGGAAGAAGGGCATTCTGTATTGCTCATCTCATAAGTAAGGGCTTTGCCTCCAGAGAAAAAGAAGTTATAACCTCCCTGTACTCTTCCCTCATCAGGCCAATAATTGATTACAATGCCCTTTTTGGTATGTCCCTTTCCAAGTACCTGCAGCAATTGGAGAAACCACAAAGGTTCCTCATGAGGAAAATTCAAGTCTTCAGCATCTGTCCTATGGGGGCTTGTCTGAAATCATTGTCACTGTATTCTGTTTCATACAGACTACTCAGAGCAATCACTGCCTTGCATATAAGGCAATCTCTGACCCTGCTTTATTGGAAATGCTGCATATCTGCAAGTCAAATGGTACACGGGTTAATCGCTCTAAAGGCCTTAACCTGGTATGTGACATTAATAGAACCAGCTGGAGGGACAGACTTGTTTCCAAGAGGTTACCACACCTTTGGAATAGACTCCCACTTCATGTCAAACAAAGCACCTCATTGGCCCTCTTCAAATGCAATCTGAACAATTGGATGGGTAACCATAAATTCACCCTGGGTGTTCCACCTGTATCCCTCTTGGATGTGGGCATTAGGTGCTGATCATGGAAATAAGAGTTGAACTTGGCTAGGCTTGTAAGGGCCCTAAGCCCATTAGCCTAGTAACTTCCTCTGATCCTATGATCCTACATTGGGCCCCCATTGAATGACACCAAAAACTAAGCCAATTATTGAAGTCAGTTATTTTGCTCATATTGCAGCACCATCCTTTGAAAAGGTGGAATGCTGCTCAATGCTAGGATAATACCTGGCTTGGACACATGGTCTGAGAGCTCCATCATCTCTCTCTTCATATAGTCCAGAGAAGTACACCTCATGTCATTGACACCAATATGAACTATGACAGTCTCATACAGGTACTTGTTGTACAAGGACTTGAGTTACTGCATGATCTGATGGACCCTGGCACCAGGCAAGCAACTAACCATCACTTTTCCCTTGCTCAGCCTGGTAAGAGGCACATCTCTATGTCTTTCAATGGAGTCTCCTATAACAAGAATGATTGGTTGGGTCGATGCCTGCCTTATAGGCTCAGCATCTGTGACTTTGGGACTCTATGTGCTATGTGTGGAAGTTTAACTTGCTGAGTGTGCTTTGTGCCTGTGTTGTGTTTTGGATGTCTTTGTGTTTTAGGCATGTTAATCTTGGTGTCCAGATTTACTGTGTGAGATTTTTGCCTCCGAGGATATTATACATGTACATTTCTCTCGCAATGTGTTATGCTGTTTTAATAATATCTATATATATATATATATATATATATATACACATATATATATATATATATATATATATATATATATGTATTTGTGTGTATATATATATATATATATAAATATATATATATATATATATATATATTTCTTTTTACACCGTAACAAACTGAATGAAGGATGAAGGTAATTAACTGATGATATAGCAGTGGGCAAGGTATTGTTGAGGGGTCTTCTGTATAAGTATGTCATTTTACATTTGTAGACTACTTACCCTAGGAGGAACCTCTGCAATCTTTTGCTTAGAGCTACAATTGAGTTCTTTACCAAACTGCATAAAACTGCCTCACAGTGATATCATTTTTTTCCTCCGTAATATTAATCCATCATGGGAAGGAATAAGTCATTTAATAATTTTGAAAGAAGTTCTAGAAAAGGAGTAACTGTCTGTCAGTAAAGTAGTACTAATTTACAAAATATTAGCACAGACCTTTTTCAAGAAAATGTAATTACAGCCTAGAACAACTGTTATCTCCCAATAAGAGTATTTTACCATTTCTATTGTGTAGTTTTAGTGGGTTTCTACAAACAGATAATTTAATTAGAGTTTACCTTTGTCTAATCCTGCAGTTGCAGTGCTTTAGAAGAATTGATTCATTTTTAGTTTTCCATCTTTCTTTTTGCTGCTATCCAGGAGTGTTACTAGATTTTATTTTCTTGAAGAAAGCATGCTCTGCATGCACCACACTGACTTTTCTAGAATGACTTAAGTGTCGCTTCACTTGAAGTACATGCGCTCTAGAATTGTTACACTGATTTCTAGCTTCCGGGCTAAAAAATTCCCATACATCAGAGTTGCTGAGAACCTGAAAAATTAAACATAGATCAACTTGCATTCCATGCTTTACAGCTTTGTATAACCTCAGGTGGTAATAGTGCACACTGTCCACAGTATCATACACTTAGATCACTTTTTTGTTTAGCATTTATGGAAGCCTGTTTGGGGTAATGTGCCCTATAGTTTGAAGTGAAGTAGATTACTGTGGCTGTTATATATCCACCGTAATTGCTGTGAAATGTATTAGTACTGAGACTTTTATTTTGCCACTTTTCCCACATGAGAAGTGATTGCCATAAGTAGCTGTCTGTGAGTATTGGGGGGAGCAGGGTGTGAATGAAAGCAAACGGCAGTTAGATGAGTTATGAAAAATTGTCATTGATATGGCTAGTTTGGGGAAGACTGAGTGTGAATATTGGTTACTTGTAGTGAGCAAGGAGATGTTCTCACTTAATTTGCCTCCCCTTCTTCACAAATAGTGTTACTCCAGAGGGGGTGTAGGTGGTGCAGTCCCTCAAAACAACCAGGGTAGATTTGACAGAAACCTATGATAGATATAGAAGGCAGTTAGAAAGACAAGGTACGTAGTTATGCCTGAACTGCTACAAGTAACCAGTGCTGTGAGCACGTATTTGCATTGAAAAGCAAGAGGTTGGAATAAATTATTGTCCTCATTTTTTTTTCATGTTCCTCAAAATCTGACATCAGAGGTATACAGAGAAGGTGGATGCCTTTATGGGGGAAGAAGGAAAGAAGGTATATTGCACCTAAAGACATATGGTCATTACATGAAAGTAATCAAATTAAAATATACTTTGTAGGGGTCAGTATATCTGTCTAATAACTGCAACAAGTTGAAATATGGCACTGCGGCTGATAAGTGTTTGTTTTCATCACAGTGAGACATTAGAAGTATACAGACTGTGGATATCATTTTTGGAGGGCACGGGATGTATGAAGGCAAACAGCAGTTGTAGGATCACTTCTGACTGATCACTTATCTATTAAACAGTAATATCCATTATATTTTTATGACTCAAAGTCAAAAGTAGTGTACTTTCTCAGCAGGAGCACATTACATTGGGATGGTATGCATGCATGTTTTATACTGAAGTACTTTTTTTTTTTTTTTTACTGTGAATTGCCTTCAGAAACTGAAATATGGCCTCTTAAAGACAGTAAGTAAGTTTGGCATTTCAGGGGGCAGTATGGCAGTATACTATATTTCCACTTAGGTGCTCTGCACAAAAAGCTAGGGGCAGGTGATGTACAGGATCAGTCCTGACTGATTACTGAAATAGTTTAAAGGTGGTGGACAAGACTTGCCAAAGTGCTACATGACCATTATATTTATGTGATTCTTTTGCAGTCAAAGGTATTGAGCTATCTTAGAATTTAGATATTTCATTGGAAAAGTGTACATTTTGTGGCAAATACTTTATAAGAAGTGTTTCTTTTTTTATTCTGAACTCTTTGTGCAACTGGCATATGGCCTGTTATATGCAGCTGGCAAATCTAGGTTGTCAGAGGGCTTTGTTTGTCTCTGGGTGCTATTTAACCTCTGGTCAAAACAGCTGGGGGCAACTGATGTGGAAAATCAAATGCCTGTGATATGATCACTTCTGATTGTTTATTTGATATGATTTTTGGGAGGATTGCAGTATCTGTCAAACAGCAGGATGACCATTGTATACAGTTAAATATAATGTGCACTCTCAGAAGGGACACAATATTCAGGGGGGATATTTTTGTTTTATATCAGAGTACCTTTTTACAAGTCCCTGAACTTCTTATATACAGCTAATAACGCCAGCATTTTAAAGGGCCTGTGTTGCCACAGTCATGCACTGTGCTTGGTTTCTGCCTGGGAACTATTTGAGCTCTGTGAAGGAGGCTGGGGACAGATTTTTTTTTTAATCAAACAGCAGTTTCAGAATCACTTCTGACTGATTTCTGATATGTTTTTTGAGAGTGCAATATATGTCAAAGAGTTAAACAACCATTATGTTTATGTAATCTCATCACAGTCTATGTACACTTTCTCAGAAGTGGCAGAATCCACTGGGACAGCATGTGTATGTTTTATACTAAAATTAGTTCATAAGTTCATAGGAGGTTACTAGGCTAGCAGCCCTAGAGCCCTTACAAGCCTATCTATGTTAATCATGAGTTACCTCAATTGTCTTAGCTGGACGTAATTTGCAGAGAGCGGCTATGATAAACACCAACTACCCCTGTCCATGAGGGACATGGGTGCCACCACCAGGGTGAATTTGTGGTCTCCCATCCATTTCTTCAAGTTGTGCTTGAATAGTGTCAGTGGGGAGCTCTGCTTTACATTAATTGGAAGTTTATTCCGGAGGAGTGGCAATCTCTGAGAGATATATCTGTCTCTCCAGCATGTTTTGTTAATGTCACAGGCTAGGTAAAGATCCCTAGGGCAAGTGACTCTTCTCCCATCATTAACAAAATTTCCATTAGGGCAGGGCACAAGTCACCTCTCAGCAACCTCTCCAAAGCCAAGAATATAGCATCCATGGGACTAGACAACATCCCGGGCTGTGTTCTACATGGACTACAAAACAAACGGGCACCCCACCTAAGTACCATATTCAATCATAGCCTCACTTCAGGCTTTGTGCCTACTGAATGGCACACAGCTACGGTTATCCCACTCCACAAGGGGGGATCCACCGTGAATCCTGGGAACTACCACCCCATTCGCCTGATGAGCCTGATCTGCAAAGCCATGGAATGTATCATCATGGAACTTATAAACAAAGACATAGGTAACCTTCAAACTTTGGACCCCCACCCAGTTTGGATTTGTGAAAAGCATATCATGTCTCCTAAACCTGATTGACTTCTTTGAAGCAGTCAACAGAGCCGTGGAAGAGGGTAAAGTGGTTTACACAGCCAATCTAGACCTCGCCAAAGCTTTCAAAACCATCCTCCACTCTGGTATCATAGATAAACTTACTAAACTGGGCATTAATCTCTATGTCACATGATGGGTTGCCAACTGGCTCACTGACAGAATCAACAGTAGTAGCCAACTCCAAATCTGACTCCAGACCAGTTACAAGTGGAGTACCACAGGGTTCAGTCCTGGGTTCACTCCTGTTCGGCATCTACTTCTCCGAAGTTCAAGCCAACACAGAGGGTCTATGGCTAACAAAGTTTGCAGATGACTGCAAACTGGGAGCCATTATTGAATCCCCAAATGATGTGCATATTCTACAAAAGGGCCTCACTGAGACAGATGCCTTGTGTCATAGTCATGGCCTCAAGCTTAACGCCAAAAACTGCATAGTCATCCCCTTTGGGAAAAAACCCTGTGCCCATGAACTACCACATAGGCTGTAGTCCACTTAACACCAAAAGTGTGATAAGAGACCTAGGGACACAGGTGGACAGTAGTCTCTCCTTCGATAACCACATTGCCACAGTAGTCAGGAAATCCTTCTATGTGGCACACCTCATCACAAAAGGTTTCTCATACAGAAAATGGAGGTCATTGTTCCTCTCTACTCATCCCTCATTAGACCTATTATAGAGTAACAATGCCCCGTTTAGTATATACCTCACAAGACATTTACAACAACTGGAAAGGCCACAGAAATACCTCACAAAGAGGATCACCGGCCTCAAACAGATGCCCTATGCAGGCCATCTCAAAAAACCCCAGCTCTACTCTGTCGCATATCACCTACTCAGAGGCAATCTCTGCCTAACATACAAAGCCATGTCAAACCCAGAGCTGTTGGACATGCTACACTTACAGAAATCCCAATCCCTCTGAGCCACACGCTTCAGGGACCTAAACCTTGTCACCACAATAAACAAAACATGCTGGAGAGATAGGTTCCTGTCCCAGAGACTCCCCATAATTTGGAACAGACTGCCCATTTATGTCAAACAGAGCACCTCATTAGCCCTCTTTAATAAAACTCTTGAGGACTGGATGGGAGATAGGAAATTCACCCCGGGGATCACTTCTGTGGCTCTGCTTGACAGAGGCACAGGAAAATAATTTTTGGGTGGCGAAAGCCAGGGAATCATTATCGCTAGGCTTGTACAGGCCCTAGAGCCGATAGCCTAGTACCTACCTATGAACCCAGTCAATGGAAGGATAGTTGAAATCTCCCATGACTAAGGTGTTGGGCTGTATGGTGAGTGACTCCAGTAAGCCTACGTAGGTGGTGTGCTTTTCATGGTGGGGGACCTATAGCTAGCAATGATGGGGTAGGGTATTTTGCCTATAGTTAATTGTACATGGAGTAGTTCGAGAGAGTCATACTGTTTGATTAGTCTCAAGGTGTACTTGGCTTTAATGAAGATGAATACACCTCCACCTTTGGTTCTTTCATGCTCATTCATAGGTTCATAGGTGCTTACTAGGCTAATGACCACAAGGGCCTCTTTAAGCCTAGCTATGCATCCCAAATCTCTGACAAGTTCTGATACCCTTGATAAGTGTAAGCATGGGCCTGGGAGATGAACCATTTACAGGTTACCTGTTTGCATCAGAGACATAGGTGCCAAATCAGGGATGAATTTCCAGTTTCCCTTCCAGTTTTCCAAGTTGCACTTGAATTGGATTAGGGAGGAACTCTGCTTCACATGGATGGGGAGCCTGTTCCATAGATGGAGTAGTCTCTGGGATACATACCTATCTCTCCAGCAGGTCCTATTTATATCGCAGGCAAGGTTTAAGTCTTTAGAATGGGTAATTCTGGCACTGTTTGTTTTGTGGATATGCAGGAGGTCCATCAGAGTGAGGTCTAACAATACCCTCTATGCCAGGCATATATCTCCCCTCAAAAGCCTGTAGGGACAGAATACAGGGAGAGGGCCTTGAGACGATCTGCAGAGGACATATTACTTACGCCCTGTATTCTTTTAGTGAGGAACCTCTGTGGACATTCCAGTTGTTGGATATGCCTAGTTAGGTACATACCAAAGGTGGCATTGTACTCAATGATAGGTCTGATGAATACCGAGTACAGTGGGACAATGACTTCCTTGGACTTAGATGCCATACCTTTCTTTATAAGTTGCACAACATAGAATGATTTCCTCACCGCTGTAGACATGTGATGATCGAAGGCTAGATTACTATCTATGTGTGTCCCTAAGTCCCTGACTATTGGGTCAGCTCTAAGGAGTGCGTTGTCAATATGATAGTTACCAGGGATGGATGACTTCAAAAGGATACTATCATGCATTTCTTGGCATTTAGCTTTAGTCCATGACTCTGACACCAGCTGTTTGTCTGTGTCAGCCCCTCCTGAAGAACATTTGTGTCGGTGTGAGATTCAATGACAGCTCCTAATTTGCAATCATCTACATATTTAGTCAGCCAGAGATCACTGACATTGGCCTTGACTTCTGAGAAGTAAATACGAAAATGAGTGGTCCAAGGACTGATCCCTGAGGGACTCAACTTGTGACTGGCCTCTTTGTAGAGGTGGACTCCCATTTCTAACTTCCTGGGTCCTGTCTGTGAGCCAGTTGGCTATCCACCAGGTGACATTTACAGGTGAACCATTGACAGGTTACCTGTTTTCATCAGAGACATAGGTGCCAAACCAGGGATGAATTTCCAGTTTCCCATCCAGTTGTCCAGGTTGCACTTGAATTGAATTAGGGAGGAACTCTGCTTCACATGGATGGGGAGCCTGTTCCATAGATGGGGTAGTCTCTGGGATACATACCTATCTCTCCAGCAGGTCCTATTTATATCGCAGGCAAGGTTTAAGTCTTTAGAATGGGTAATTCTGGCACTGTTTGTTTTGTGGATATGCAGGAGGTCCATCAGAGTGAGGTCTAACAATACCCTCTATGCCAGGCATATATCTCCCCTCAAAAGCCTATAGGGACAGAATACAGGGAGAGGGCCTTGAGACTGTCTGCAAAGGACATATTACTTATGCCCTGTATTCTCTTAGTGAGGAACCTCTGTGGACATTCCAGTTGTTGGATATGCCTAGTTAGGTACATACCAAAGGGGGCACTGTATTCAATGATAGGTCTGATGAATACTGAATACAGTGGGACAATGACTTCCTTGGACTTAGATGCCATACCTTTGTTTATAAGTTGCACAATATAGAATGATTTCCTCATCGCTGTAGACACGTGATGATCAAAGGCTAGATTACTATCTATGCGTGTCCCTAAGTCCCTAACAACTGGGTCAGATCTAAGGGGTGTGTTGTCAATATGATAGTTACCAGGGATGGATGACTTCAAAAGGATACTATCATGCATTTCTTGGCATTTAGTTTTAGTCCATGACTCTGACACCAGTTGTTTGCCTGTGTCAGCCCCTCCTGGAGAACATTTGTGTCAGTGTGAGATTCAGTGACAGCTCCTAATTTGCAATCATCTGCAAATTTAGTCAGCCAGAGATCATTAACATTGGCCTTGACTTCTGAGAAGTAAATACCAAAAAGGAGTGGTCCAAGGACTGATCCCTGAGGGACTTCACTTGTGACTGGCCTCTTTGTAGAGGTGGACTCCCCAATTGTAACTTCCTGGGCCCTGTCTGTGAGCCAGTTGGCTATCCACCAGGTGACATACGAGTTTGTACCTCACCTCTTGAATTTGTCAACAATGCCCGAGGGGGGTATTGTGTCAAATGCCTTAGCCAGGTCAAGGTAGGCAGTGTGAACGATTTTGCCGTCATCCATTGCTTTGGTGACCTTCTCAAAGAAGTCCACCAGGTTGAGGAGGCATTATCTATCCTTGATAAAACCAAACTGAGTTGAGTCCATTGTCTGAAAGTTTAGTATATCTCTATCAATCATTTCCATGATAATTATTTCCACGGCTTTACATATAAGACTAGTGAGACTTATGGGTCTGTAATTTCCAGGGTTTGTAGATGCCCACTTTTGTGCAGAGGGATGACTATTGCCTTTCTCCATTCATGAGGCCTGAAGCCTGTTTGGAGGCTACAGTTAAAAAGTAATTCCAGAGGCCCTGATAGGTCATATTTCATGCTATTTAGAAGGCATCCTGGGATATTGTCTGGGTCCATTGATGCAGTGTTCTTGGTCTTAGAGCGAGCATTAAGGACCTGTTCCCAGTGATAGTAGTGGGAGTTATGTTTGATATTTCCTGAGGGAAGGTTGAGGGGGAGGGAGGAGTAAAGTTGGAGCTGATGTTATCAGCCAGGAGGTTTGCTATATCTTCTGGCTCAGTATAGGTGGGTCAATTTACAATGAGCGCTGCACACTATTGTGTATTGCCTTTGAGGTTGCGGACATAGCTAAAGAATGCTTTGCGGTTGTTCTTGGTCTGGGATGCCAAACCTACCTCAAATTTGGTTTTGGTAGACTTCATTTGTCCTCTGAGTTGTTTGTTTAGTTTAATGAGAGTGCCTTGGGTGTGGCACCTTCTAATTTTTGAGGTCTGAACATGTGGTAGGCATTATAGCCTTGCACAGCTGGGATGCCCTCCATGGCCTTGAACCATGTCTCAGTGGCTGCACAGATATCAGCATCTTCCAAGGTGAGGAGTGCTTCCAGGGAGTGCAGTTTCATGTTTAGACAGGTTCATATCATGTAGTCGAACATTTACAAGTTCAAACCTCATATGGTCGAGACCATAAGTTCGAATTTGTCAAAGTTTGATCATTTCAATGGAAATCTCCATAAGCGGAGGTTTCTGTCTTATTCAATGTAGTGTGATCTCGGAGTTGGTATATTTAATTAGCGGGGTGGGGTGCAGGGGGGCTTGCCCCCCTGCTTAAAAGTTTATTTTGTTTTCCCTTCTTTTTTTTTTTTTTTTTTATGCATAGTCGAAGTTTTGTAACTTCGAACATAATGGTTCGAACATTACGTGTTCGAAGTTATAAAACTTCGGCTATGTGTTATAGACCTGTTTAGACTCCTAGCATTAAGCAGCAGAACCTTGAGTTTGTCTCGAGTGGATTTTGTCATGTCAGAAATTTTGTTATTTTGACATTGCCTAAAAAAGGCACTATGGGGGATGTAAGTGCCTTTGCCAGTATCTGAAAGCCTCGAGGAGACAGGTGCAGACCATCTCTGGCAAAGCAACCTGGCCTGTCGACCATGTCTTCCCATACAGAAAAATACTGGATCTGCTTGGACTGACACCACAAGCTAAATCAATTGTTGAAGTCAATCATTTTTTGTTTATATTGTGGCATCATCCTGATTGAAGGTAGAATGCTGCTTAGGGCTAGAGTCATACCTGCCTGGGACACATAATATGAGAGGTCAGTCATGTCTCTCTTCATATGGTCCAGAGAGGTACGTCTCAAGTCATTGACCCCAACATGGACTATTACAGAGTCATAACAGTACTTGTTATTGAGTGACCTGAGTGCATGTGTCATTTGACAGATCCTGGCACCTGACAGGCAGCTGACCTTGATCTTCTCTTTGTCCAGCCTGCTGAAGGGGACATCTGTGTGTCTCACTACAGAGTCGCCTGTGACCATGACATTAAGTTTTGAGGTGTTTTGCCTTAGGAGTTTATTTGCTGAGACGCGGGTGTATGTGTTACTATGTGAAGTGGTTTCTATTTGCATAGCAGTGTGTGTAAGTGTTTACATTTGGAAGGTCTCTGATCTTTTGGTAAGCTTCTAGTGAGTAGATCTGTGTATGTGGGTTTATGTGTCGTGAACTCATTTTGTGTGAGAGGTGAAGTGTATGTGCTGACAACCTGTCTGATGTCCAGTTTGTTGTTACGTGAGAGAATTGATTCTGATTTCATAGTGTAATTACATCTTTGACATAAGGTATTTGTTTGTTTTAGGAGTAAGTGGTTGTCAGTATAAATGAGGCAATTACTACATTGCCTCAGGATGCATATGTTAATCAGGCTGGCTGGTGAAATTATGGGAAACTGCCCGTCCATTTACTATTAGGGAAGGGAGTGGGCTAGTTTGACCAGTTTTTGTGCTAGGACTAACAAAGATGCTTGTTATATTGAAGGTTATGGATGCTAAGTGTGGCAATGCTGCTCACTGCACCCGTACTGCAGTAGGGAAGCTTGGGAGGGTTACACTGACAATTGTCAAGTGAAAATTGACTTTCAAGGAGTTTGTGTCTATACAGGGCACCCCTAACCCCTGTTGTATGGTATGCTGCAACCCACAAATGCATGACTTACATACAGGTGAAATTAAAACACTTTTAAGCTAATCTACCAATAGGAAAGCACACAATAAACTTCCTCCAGCAATCCCCAGCTCAGACAAGACTGGAGCCACATTCTTCTGCCACAGAGTACAGGGTATCCTTTCTTAATGTAAAATGGCTGGTTTAGTGCTCAAGAATATCAATAACAGGCAAGATTCAGCAGGTCTGAATCTAGTCTATGCTGTCTGGGTATCAGAACAGTGCAAATCAACTGTAGAGATGTGCAAAATATACTTAGAGCCCTTTCGTATGTTTCCCACCTCAGATAGACCAGGTAAACATCTATCACCACCAGATGAACAATCACAGTCCTCCCAATGGAAAAGCACTATAAAGGACTGTGCGGGGTGAAATGCTACTACAAACAGACTTAAACAGTATGAGTTGAATGGGAAAAACCCAGTTCCCTGAATTACCACATCGACGGTAGTCCACTGAACACAGAATGTGTTATAAGAGATCTAGGAACACAGGTTGACCGCAACCTCTCTTTTGCCCACCACATTGCCACTGTGGTCATAAAGTCCTTATGTGGCACATTTCATTACTAAGGGTTTTGGATCCAGGAAGAAAGAGGTCGCTGTCTCCCTCTCCTCTTCCCTCATTAGGCCAGTCATCAAGTACAATGCCCCATTTGGCATGTACCTCACTAGACACCTGCAACAACTGGAGAGGCTACAAAAGTACCTCACAAACAGGATCCTAGGCCTTAAACACTTGTCCTATATGGACAGACTCAAAAAACTCCAACTATTCTCTGTCTCATATCGCCTACATAGAGGCGATCTCTGCTTGACTTACAAAGTCATGTCTGACCAAGCTCTGTTAGAAATGCTACATCTAAAGAAATCCCAATCCCTCCCCACCACATGCTCTAGAGACCTTAATCTCATTACCACAGTCAATAGAACATGCTGGAGGGACAGGTTCATAACCCAGAGACTGCCCATGCTATGGAATAGACTTCCCATACATGTCAAGCAGAGCAACTCACTGGCCGTCTCCAAGAGAAATCTTGATGAGTGGATGGGAAATATAAAATTCACCTCGGGGATCACTCAAGTGGCTCTACTCAACAGAGGCACTAGGAACTAAGGTCAGGTGGCACGATGCCAGGGTAATCCTATGGGCTAGGCTTGTAAAGACTCCAGGGCCATTAGCCTAGTACACACCTATGAACATATGAAATGCTACCACAAACAAGCTTAAAGATATAGATACAGTAGTGTACTTTAAATGGTGTATAGAATTGTGATTATTCAATAAAAGTACTTCACTTTGAATAAATGAGCCAAGAGCCACTCAACTGTACAGAATTTATGAATGCACTAAAAAACAAGATAAGCCCTCCAGCCAATAAAACTACATTCAGAAATCTCAAGAGTTTCCTCAGCCTCAACAGACCAGGCTACCTCCCAATGCACTAGATGGAAAATCCATTGACTTCTTTTGTGTAAAAACAGTCATTTGCTAGAGTGTAAAAATGCACTACTTTATCCAACAGCTAGCTGGATCAAGTAGAACAGACAATGGGAGGCAAAATGCACTTTTTCAGTATGAGCACAAGGAAAGGCAAATAAATAATTCAGGATATCAATAGCAGTGTAGAAATGAAAGGCAAATAAATAACTCAGGATAGCAACAGCAGTATAGAAAGAGAGGAGCATATTAAGCTCAGTTTACAATAGGGAATTACAGACCCATAAGCCTGACCAGCCTCATCTATAAGGCCATGGAATGTATCATTATGGACCTCATAAATAAAGACATAGGTGACCTCCAAACCCTGGATCCTACCCAACTTGGCTTCATCAAAGGTAGATCCTGCCTCTTAAATCTGCTGGATTTCTTTGAAAATGTGATCAGTACCATTGATGAGGGCAAGTCTGTGCACACAGCATACCTTGACTTGGTAAAGGCTTTTGATACAATCCCATATTCAGGCATTACCAATAAACTTAGCCAACTGAATGTAAACTCCTTCATTGTAAGATAAGTTGTCAATTGGCTCACAAATGGGACACACACTATCAAAGTGGGTGACTCCACATCAACCAACAAACCTGTTACCAGCGGGAGGCCACAGGGGTCAGTGCTGGGCCCCCTACTGTTTGGTATATACTTCTCAGATGTTCAGGTCAAAACTAAGGGGTTGTGGCTGACCAGATTTGCAGATGACTACAAACTACGTGCAATTATTGAATCCCCAAATGATATCAGTATAGTTCAGGAGGGTCTCACGCAAACCAATGACTGGTGTATTAGTCACGATCTCAAACTGAATGCAAAGAAATTCATCATCATTATTCCCTTTAGCACAAACAATGTCCATTCACACTGTCAAATCAGCAACAATACCCTAAGTACCCATGAAGTGGTAAGGGATGTGGAATCACAAATTGACTGCAATCTTAACTTCGACCATCATGTGTCTACTGTAGTAAGGAAAGCTTTCTACATAGCATACTTGATTAGTAAAGGCATTGCCTTGAGAGCAGAAGAGGTTATAACCCCTCTATACTTGTCACTTCTCCAGCCCATAATTGAGTATAATGCCCCATTTGGCATGTACTGTACAAAACACCTGCAGCAGTTGGAGAGACCTCAGAGGTTTTTAACAAAAAAGATCAAGGGCCTCTTACACAAACTAACTAAAGTCCCTGTCATTATACTTCATGTCATATAGACTTCTTAGGGGAAACTTATGCCTGGCCTACAGAGCAATTCAAGACCCAAACCTAATAAACTTGCTGCATATCCGTAAATCAAATGGGACTAGGTCTACCTGTTCAAAGGACCTAAATATGGCCTATGACTTAAATGGGACATGCTGGAGGGACAGATTTATCTCCCAGCAACTGATGCATCTTTGGAACAGGCTACCAATTCATGTGGCACACAGCACCTCTATGACACTGTTCAAGAGGAAACTGGACAAGTGGATGGGGCACAGTGAATTCTTACCAGGGAAAGTGCTCACAACCCTCCTGGACAATGGCAGTCATCACTAAATGCAATCCTGGATATTGACAAGCATTTCTATGGTATTACATTCGGATTAAATGGCTAGGCTTAAAATGACCTCCAGGTCGATAGCCTAGTAATTTCCTATGATCCTATGATCTACAGGGGTGGGCAGCTTAAAGTCACCAGGTTTAAAAAGTGAATAAACAAACAGGAGGGTGGGTAGGAAACACAGCAGGCAATCCCCAGCAATACTTTAATTTATTCAGGCTTCAAATAATTTCAAAGACAGAGGCTCAGAATTTCACCAAGTATTTAAGTATCACTGAAGAGATAATTTAACCAATGAACAAAACATGTAAAGTCATCAACCTAGATAATTTGTGTCCACCTCTCATGTAGAATAAGAACATCAGACCAAGCAGATTTCTTAAAACAGAAAACAAAATGGAGCAGGTATCAGAAAGCAGCTCTAAAAGGTCACAGACAAAAAATATAGGTTTTCTCACCCAGCAGAGAATCATTAGCAGTGCTTTAGTTTATGCAGGCTTTAAATATTTTTTCCTTATTATATGTCCTGCATTTTTTTATCATTGTGATCTGTCTTCAGGGATCTGACATATGACTTTAAATTATACATTGAGCAAAATCTGAGTTTCATAGGGCTTTTGTTGTCACAGTCTGTTCGTATGTTTCCATTTCAGGGCAATTTGGCATCTGCAGAAAAGACTGAGTAAAAACTATTGTACAGAATATATCTGTACTAAGTTCACAGTATCGCAGCTGTAAAAATACTATATATTTTCCAGAAAATAAATATTTGTTTTAGTTCCTAACTAGTTATGCGGCCCCGTGCTCTTAAGCAAAGCATGGATCTTTCCCTGCCCTAATCCCACTTAATATTATATCCTCCCACTTTAACTTACTTCAGTTTTACCTACCTTTCCTTTTACTTCTCCTTTTCCCTTAGACACCTTCCCCCTTCTACTTCCACCTTTTTCCTTATCATATCTCACTTTCTGTCCTTTTCCCTTAGACACCTTCCCCTTCTACTTCCATTTTTTTCCTTATCATATCTCACTTTCTATCCTTTTCCCTTAGACACCTTCCCCCTTCTACTTCCACTTTTTTCCTTATCATATCTCACTTTTCTGTTCTTCTTATAGTGCCATTAAATTATATTATCTTACTGTTCTTTCCTACAAGTAATACATTTCTGCTATAATATTTCCCTACTGTTTTTTATATTATTAATCAACTGACATTTTTCTTTTATCTTAACTGACTGATGTATATTTCATTATTATACCTTATCTATGACAGATGCTACTATTTATGTATTTTTTGGAGCTTTTTTCCCTAGGCCTCAGCTGAAAATGGCTTACTCAGACCCCGGCAGACTTTCCCAGTAAACATATGTCAAATAAATAAATGGTTGTAACATGCTGTGACTACAATGCCATGTTTTCAAACAGCTAAAGCTGTGGAAATAACTTCAGAGGTATGCTCTATTGGAAGCTCTGTGTCTAGAAGTGCATTGCTAAGTGTGTTTTGTAGCTCAATATCCTGCAATGACCTCAAATGTTTGTAATAATCTCAAAAAAAAAAAAAAAAAGTAATCTCCGCCCCAAAGTCTCAAAACAACCCACTAAAACAAATGTAGTGGGTTCAAAAACGAAGTGTAATAAAATTCTCTGTGTGGAAACTTTTCAGTCCATATATCTCTAGTTAATCATTGTATATTAATCAGATCAGACAAAAGTAGTAGAAGTAGCGAACTTAAACTCGTCTTAAGTAAAAAAAAATAAATAAATAAAAAATATATATAATTGTATAATTACTTAGTATTGTTATTACACATCATTTTGAATAAAGTGGAAAAAAGAGAACCAGAAAAAGAAAAAAAAATTATAAGAAAAAATGTATGATGATGATGGAAACAAAATGTACACTTAACAATCAAAAGCACTGTGTAGAGGAGTTCAAAACACCGGTCAGCCCAGTAGTAATCACAAGCGTTTATTTGTAGAATAAAATGAATAATAAAAAGCATTAAACGCCAACTGAAATACAGCGTTTTTCGTCTGAACTTCAGACTTCTTCAGACATCGGTTATAACAATTAAACAATTAACCAATGAGAATATATACACAAGCCCATTCAAAAAGTCCAATAAAAAACAACAGTTCATGAATAATTTATCAGTGTCGTATAGAATGGAGCAAAATACATATAAAACCATGTTTGTATTTGAAATACATGAGAAATGAATATCCCAATGTGAAAACAATAAATATATTAATTTATATATATCAAATATGTTGAAAATGTTAAAAAGTTAAAAAGTTAAAAAATCTAAATAGTAACTCTGTTGAATAACTATGCACCTATATACAAAACTAATACAAATACAACACCACCCTCTAGTGGTGTATCTGAAAAGTACAAAACACTAAATAGTGCAAAACTAAATGATGGAATTTTCTTTGATGTAATTCTTTAAAATTGTATAAAATTACAGTTAATAAATGGATGAACATAAATATATCTCGTAAAAATGTCTCATATGTTTGTTGAAAGGGGATACCCTTTAGATTTTTGTTCTAATATATATGAAGATGTGGCCAAAGGAACAGCGGACAGGTTTCAACCTATTTTAGGAAAAGACCCCAAAATTTTTAACATAGTGGGACCCAATGATACAATAAGGCTGGAATATAAGAATGACAACATGAAATTTAATAATGCTTTTATATTAGATTATAGTGGTGATGCAAGAATAATTCCGGATATCTTTCATAAAGAGTGGGACAAATTTGCCCAAATTACGGATTTAAGCTGTAAAAGGAACGAACCACCTAAGATTATTTTCAGGAGAGGACGAAATTTGAAAGATTGTTTATCAATAAATTATAGGCCAAAGAAAAAAGGAAATAAGATGCCTGGAACTTTTTCTTGCCAGATGTGTTCTCAATGCCCTGCAATGGCAAATGTTCCACAGATTTATCTTGAATCTAGGTGTAGAAAATTAGTCAGTAAGACATTCAACACCTGTGATTCTTTTGGGGTGATATATATCGCTATATGCGAGACCTGCCCCAGTTTTTACATAGGGAAAACAGAGAGAAAAATGAGGAGAAGGGTATACGAACACTTAAATGATATTAAAAATAAAAAAATGACTAATGCTTTGTACAGACACACTGTTCTTTCCCCTTTAGCCAAATATAAGTTTTTTGTGATAGAAGAGGTGGAAGTAGATGGGAGGGGTGGACCATGGGAAACTAGGATTGAATATAGGGAATTATATTGGCAAGTGGTTCTAGAAGCCAATAGATACCCAGGACTTAACGATTATATTTCCCTTGCACCTGTCCTTAAAATGAGAGCTGCTAGATTATAAATGATGTTTATGTACCCTTGGAGGTTGAATTTATGAACTATTACATTTTTGAGTGTTATCAATTGAACATTTTTATGAGATATATTTATGTTCATCCATTTATTACCTGTAATTTTATACAATTTTAAAGAATTACATCAAAGAAAATTCCATCATTTAGTTTTGCACTATTTAGTGTTTTGTACTTTTCAGATAGACCACTAGAGGGTGGTGTTGTATTTGTATTAGTTTTGTATATAGGCGCATAGTTATTCAACAGAGTTACTATTTAGATTTTTTAACTTTTTAACATTTTCAACATATTTGATATATATAAATTAATATATTTATTAACATATTTATTGTTTTCACATTGGGATATTCATTTCTCATGTATTTCAAATACAAACAGGGTTTTATATGTATTTTGCTCCATTCTATACGACACTGATAAATTATTCATGAACTGTTGGTTTTTATTGGACTTTTTGAATGGGCCTGTGTATATATTCTCATTGGTTAATTGTTTAATTGTTATAACCAATGTCTGAAGAAGTCTGAAGTTCAGACGAAAAACGCTGTATTTCAGTTGGCATTTAACGCTTTTTATTATTCATTTTATTCTACAAATAAACGCTTGTGATTACTAATGGGCTGACCGGTGTTTCAAACTCCTCTACACAGTGCTTTTGATTGTTTATTGGTTTATATTTGCACTGGGTCTTCCTTATTTGGATTAAAAATATACACTTAAATTACAACTGATTTAAAATGGTATTTAAAACCAACTGGTAGAATAAAATAAAATAAAATAAAATTAGTCATGTAAACAATGTGGCAATTTTCTAATTTCCAGTGCACTTTTAATTGAGCAGTAGTAGTTTAGTCCAGGCTTCGTAAAATAGTTCAGCTTTAATTGCCACGAGTTCATGTTTCTCCAGAATACTCGGGATGTCTGCTTCAAGATCACCCATGTCTATGGGATCAAGGATCTGTAACTTAAAACCTGTGTGTCTTTTATGAAGAGAAAAGTGTTTGGCTAGTGCATTATTTTTACATCCACAGTGACAGACCTGTGGCAATCAAATTCCAATGTAATGATAGAGCAGTATTCATAATCTCAGCCTATACAGCACAGCAAGGTTTTGATGGCGAGAGAAAGAGTGCATTTAGACAACAGAAATTGGTGTTGATAATGGGTGACCTGAGTACACATATCTGAACAGACAGAACAGGATATTAGGACAGTCTGGGTCCACATGAGTGGGGCAACAGGAAAAAAGAAGAAAAGGCCATTCTAGATGTCTGCCTGGCAAATGGCTTGATGATAGCCAGCACATGGTCTCAGAAGGGCAGACATTCACAAGATTACATAAAAAGTGGCCAACATGAAACTCAGGTAAACCTCCTCCTAGTAAGGAAAGGGCACTGGGGTAGAATCAGCGATTGCAAAGTTATCCCCAGTGAAACAAGTGTCCCACAGCATAAACTACTGGTTGACTCAATCAGCTGTAAGCAGTGGTGTGAAAAGGCTCTACTGTCAACAAAGACCAGGCTAAAGACCTGGAAGTTGACTGGAGAGAAAGCACAACAGTTCAAGGAATTACTCAGGGCTCTAGCACCTCAAGAAGAAAAGGAAATAGGTGGAATTGAAAAAGAATGGCAGCGTCTCAAAACAACAAGTTTAAGGGCTACAGAACAGATATATGGTCGAGACAGGTACGGAAATGAAGTGCATATGAAAAGCTGGTAGTGGCATGCAGAAGTCCAGGAAGTCATCAAAAGAAAGAAGGAGTGCAGGAGAAAGTGGGAGTTAGAAAAGACAGACCAGGCTAGGAAGGACTACTGGTTGGCTAATAAAAAGGCTAAGAAAGGAGTTGCAATAACAAAGAATAAGACATCGGAGGCCCTCTGGAAAGTGAGTCAGTGGATGGCACAAAGAAATTCTATTAGGTTGCAAGGCACAGACAGAAAGGTAAAGAAGAATGTTATACACTCTTCTTAAGGGATGCCAGAAACAACCTTCTCACCAGTCTACAGGACATCAAAGGCAGATGGAAGAAATACTTCCAGCAGCTTCTAAATGAAAAAACCCAAAGAAGCTATACTTCCTCAGAGACAACCTACAGAGAGAGAGAAGAGGAGGACCCCACCCTAGAAGAGCTAACAACAGCACTTAGGAAAATGAAGTCAGGGAAAGCAGCAGGATCAGAGGTCACTGCAAATGTGATGAAGATGCCGGGTGAGATGGGGAGAAATGGCTCCTGAGGGTACTCATAGCAGTATGTAGAGAAACACTTTTCCCAGATGACTGGAGAATAAACATACTAGTGCCAGTTTTCAAGAAGAAAGGGGACATTCATAACTGTGGGCAGTATAGTGGTATCACACTCCTATCACACTGCATGAAAGTTCTGGAAACAGTGGTTGATAAATGAATACTCAGAGTAGCAGAAAGGAAGACTGGAAGTGAGCAGTTCAGATTCAGGTCAGGATTCAACACACCCAACCTGTTGTTTGCAATGAGACAGATACTTGAGAAGAAGCTAGAAATGAGGAAAGAGTCTATAACTGGGCATTTCTAGACTTGGAGAAAATATATGACAAGGTCTCAAGAAAACTGATTTGGGCAGTCCTGTGGTGTTTCGAATTCCCAGTAACAATGTCACAATTAGTGCAAATTGTATACAAGGAACCAATGACTGAAGTACAGTGTTTGGTCTGACTGAGGGGTTCTCAGTGGGAGTGGATGTGCATCAGAATTCATTTCTAAGCCCACTGCTGTTCATACTGGTGATGGACTACATTAGCAAACAGGTCAGAAGAGATAGATCGACAAAGTTGCTATATGTAGATGATGTAGCATTACAGGCAGACTCTGAGTAAGAACTTCAGCAAAGGAAAGGGGGATGGGATGCAAAACTAAAGGCACATGGGATGAAACTAAGTACAGATAAAACAGTGGTAATGGCAGCAAACTGGGGAAATCAGAAGAAGCTGAGAATTGAGCTAGAAGGGAAAATAGTAGAACAGATTAACAGCTTCAAGTATCTCAGAGGGGTGGTTGAGTAGAAGGGAAGTCTGAATAAGCAGGTCAAAGCTAGAATCAGAGGGGCTGCAGCCAACTGGCACACAGTGTCAGGTACAGTATATGACAGAAGAATGCCAAAGAAGCTGAAAAGTAAGGTGTACAAAATAGTGGTGTGACCAGTGCTACTATATGGTGCAGAAACTTGGGCAGTAAAGGCAGAGCAGTTGAGAAAGCTAGAAGTGATGGAGGTGAAGTATCTAAGACAGGTGGTAGGATGCACACTGTGGGTCAGACAAAGAGATTAGAACATAAGAACACAAGTCAAAGTAGCGCCAATTGCAGAAAAGATCACAGAGAACATTATTGAGTACAGATTACTGTGGTGTGGGCACATGTGCAGGAAAGCATAAGACAATCTGGTAAAGACGATTTGGGACATACAAGAAGAAGATAAGAGGAAACAAGGACATCCAGCAAAGAGGTAGGTGGATTGTATGAGAGAAAACCTGCAACAGTCAAACATGAGTGTTAAAGAAGGTTGGAGAGTGGCATTGAATAGGAAGAGATGGTGACAAGTGACACAACACCCTGACTGCATATAGAAAATAGGAAAAAGGGGGTGGGGATGATGATGATAAAACAAATGGAATAATTATTCAATGATGCTTTTTTTTGTATGTGGCATTGTTAGGAAAATGTATAACTGCAATGCAATATTTAGGCTTAGTGTATTAAAATGTACAGCTGCAATATGCAGGTTTAGTGTATTAAGGGTTAAAAGGAGTTAATACATTTATTCTGCTTATTCTGTGTGAAAATATGCAGCTGCTAGAAGCTCTGAAGAGAGAATAATGGATCCCTGTAAATCCACCATGGTCAGCAGAAAGTGTATTGAGGCCAGGACTGTACCTTGAATGTATCATATCAGAGCTAGAGAAAGAATTGTGAGAAACTAAGGGAAGCTGAAACAAACTCAAGGCCAGGTTGTTTTTCTCAAAAAACATGTTTTTGCAAGACAACAATTATTTGACCATGTCAGCAGCAAATCTAATAATAGCATCTTTCTGTGAACTTGTAGAAAACTGTATAAAAACTGTAGGCTGAACTATGGAAAATCAGACAAACCTTGTACATACATGCTTTGTCTCCTTGCTGCATGTAATAAAGGGTGCCTTGCTTGAACCTAACGTGCATTGATCTTCGTGTTTTCCTTTATAGATTGGTCCTTCGGATCGGAATCCCTCTCTTCACCTCGGATCAGACGGCCAGGTGGCTGAAACCATACGGGGAAGAAACCAAATCGGTTCTTCTTATATGTAAAGTCCTCCGTCTGAATTGTCATCAAAAGAGGCCAGCCACTTTCTGATCTGTGACTGAAGGAAGGGTTTTCCGCGAGTCAGTGATCAATCACATGGGCTCAGGTAAGGTGAATCTACTTTTTTTCTGTTTTAGGATCAGGGACTAGATGTATATTGTTTTTTGTCAGTTTGTATTTTTCTTACAGTCAGGGATAAAAAAGGTACTGTCTTGTCATAGATCAGGAGAAACAGAATAAGTAGACTTTAGGTAGTCATTCTGAAAAGACTATAACAAAATCCGTGGTACACGTTAAAACTAGAGAATCAAGGTGAAGTTACGTAACAATCAAAAGTAAGGGAAAATGGGTAATAACTGTGCAAAAATACCCCGAGACCCATCGTTAACGGAAGATGCAAAATATATGCAGTCACAGCGCGCAGACAATGTCAGATACTTTTCAAAATGGGTTATTAAATACGAATTTAATGGAAAATTGGAAAGATTCTCACTCATCAAACTTATTAAACAACTTAAAACTGATTCTAAAGGTCAGGTAAAAAAGCAACGACAGTTAGGAATTCCCCAGGCACACAGGTGGCTGGAGGAAGTAAACCGTAGGGACCAAAAGAACAAGGATTCAAAAACAATGTTTTTAGATAGGGAGGATAACAACCTAGTAATAGCAACAGCACCTCCGCCTCCCCCTCCCTTACCGGAATATGGAGCGAATAGACAGGTAGATCCACCTCCGCTATATCTGTGGTCACTGAGGATAGGGACGCTATAAAACTAGCTAAAATAAGGGATCCCATTGAAACTAGGTCCCGAACAAAAGCAGGTAATCGAGAGTCATGGCAGAAATTTAAAGAGACACAACCTGCGGGAGAAGAAGAAGAGGAAATATGTCCACTCATAGAAGTAACGAACCCTCAGGCTGGGCAGGATAATCAGAATCCAACCATCTTAGTATACAGACCCTGGACTCCGGAAGATATCCGGAAAGCTACAGAAGGGATTCCCCATCCGAAAATTAATTCTAGAAAATTTTCAAATGAGATGATTTACAAGGAATGAGGCTAAGTTATCATTTAAACGGGGAAGAAATAGAAAGGGTAGTTCGACAAATTGTTGGGCCAGACTGGTACATGATTTGTGGCAATTGGAATCCTCGTGATGCTGAACAAAAACCCTTTCCTCATAGCAGTGCAGATTTAGACGGTAGAGTAAAAGGACTTACAGACCGCATCTCTGAAAAATGGAAACCTAGGGCAGACTGGACGTGCATTAATCAATGCATCCAACAGGAGGCTGAGACAGTTGACCAATATTTTGCTAGGCTACTGGAATGTTTTAATAACGACTGTGGGATGCAGATCCCCGAAGACCAAAAACAAGATTCCCCATATGAACAGCAGTTGAAAAATGCATTTTTGAAAGGCAGTAGTGCACCTATAAGCAGTTTCATTACAAAACATATGGTTGATCATCGAACTGGCAGGCTACAATCACTACTCGAATATGCTAGGCATGCTGAAAGGCATTCCAATAGCAAAAAGAAAAAGAAGGCTCAAGTATTTTCTGTAGAGGACGGAGCGGAAGTTTATGTAGTACACCCCGGAAAGAAGGGCAGGAAAATGCACAGGGAGGTAGGCAGTATGATCAATGATCAGAAGACTTTGAAGGACGCAAGAAAGGGGGTGAATGTTTCAAATGTGGTAAAAAGGGACATTTGGCAAGGGATTGCAAGAAAAATAAGAAAGCAACTACGGAAGACAAGGAAGGTGAAGACTGACTATATGATAGTCAGGAATCATTAGAAGGGGCTAGTACAAAAAGGACAAATGAGAATGTGAAAAGGGAAATGGAGGAAGTACAGGGAATTGATGACGGTGAAGTAGAAGATGAAGTACTAGACTTGGCTTTATTGAGCTTGGAGCTCTACTTAGCAGATACTAAACCAGAAGTTATACTTTCGGTGGAAGGCAGGGAAGTCAAATTTTTGTGAGACTCAGGGGAATCACGAACCCTGATACACCCCTCCAAATTGCCAGAAAACTCAGAATCATCCGACTACATATTAGTCAAAGCAGCTAATGGGCAGCTATATCGGGAGCCCCTCTCCCGCAATATTACAATAACTGATCCTGTTTCGGGATTGACACAGAAAAGTAAGATTGTAGTTTCTGCAAAGTGCCCAGTGAATCTCTTGGGCAGGGATCTCATGCAGTTATTTGGTATAGCAGTAGTCCCAACCATGCAGGGAATGGAAGCACAGTGACAAACTGACACCTTTACGGTGCAATCGGGGGGTGAAATATTTTATTGGTATAGTCAGGACTTGGTCACAACTGGTCCGGGGACTGTGACCAAGGAGCTGATGAACGTAGCTATCAGTAAGTTTCCCTCCCTCGACATTGATAAACAACACCTGTTACATTGTACCCTATATTTTTGTAATACACCACGACCCGATAAGGAATATGAAGAAAAATTATTTAAGAATCATACGATTGGTACTGCGTAACCTATACTGGGACACAGAAGGGAATAGTGTAGTCAGCTGTTCGCTGCCTCAGGACTTTTTAACACTTTATAAATCTAATCGATTACCACATGTTAGCCTGACCAAAAATAAAAATATACAGTGGGCAGACCTAGGGGAGAAAGCCACAAAATGGGAGAAACAAACAGAACTGGAACTGTCAGGACAGGGAATACAAGTACAAAAATTGAATTGGGTGACACAGACCAACCCAGCTGTGCACCTGCATTCTCTTGAAGACAGCTGATGGTCACTCCTACTGAAGGAGGAAGAAAACGCCTTGCGAGATGTACCAGAGACTCTCTGGTCAACAGGGAAATCAGATGTAGGACTTATCCGTACGGCAGGGCCAGTTAATATCACACCGAAATCAGCATTTAGACCACAAAAAAGACAATACCCCTTAAGGAAAGATGCAGAGGCAGGGATAAAACCTATCACAGCAGCATTACTTAAGGGAGGGGTACTAGTGGAACCTCCCGATTCTCCATGTAATACACCTTTATTTCCAGTTAAAAAAGCCAATGGAGAATGGCGTATGGTCCAGGATTTGCAAGCTGTGAATGATGCAGTAATACCAAGGGCACCCATAGTGCCAGATCCACACACTCTGTTAAATGACTTAAAACTTCAACAAAAGTATTTCTCTGTGGTGGATATTAGTAACGCATTCTTTTCAATACCGATACACCCAGATAGCCAGTATTGGTTTGCATTCACATTTCAGGGAAAAAGATACACATATATGCGACTACCACAGGGATATTGTGAGAGCCCTACAATATTCTCACAGGAAATATCAAGTAACTTGGCAAGGTTTAATCCACTGAAGGGTAGTCCGATTTTACTTTATGTTGATGACATTTTGTTAGCGGCCCCCACCCTGCAGGATTGTAGGGAAGATACAGTAGCACTTCTATGATTTTTAGCTGCTGAGGGACATAAAGTAAACAAAGACAAACTGCAGCTCTGGAAAAAACAGGTGAAGTACCTAGGATATGTGATATCCAAGGAAGGTAGAACATTAGATGAGGACAGAAAAGTGGCAATCTTGCAGACACCAAAGCCTACCACCAAGAAGGAAATGATGTCCTTCTTGGGAACAGCTAATTTTTGTCGAAGCTGGATTCCAAACTATGCCTTGGAATCTGCACCCTTAACTGACCTTATATATAAAACACCCATGGCAGCGCAAGATTTGTTACAATGGACATCGGAAGCAGAATCGGCTTTTTGTAAACTGAAACAATTAATAGCATCCTCTCTAGTTCTGGGATTACCAAATTATCATAAATGTTTTTTCCAGACTGTAGATTGCAAGCAGGGCTATATGACATCAGTACTAACACAACAACATGGGGATAAGCAACGTCCCATTGCTTACAATTCATCACAGCTAGACCCAGTGGCACGGTCACTACCCCACTGTGTCCAGGCAGTTGTTGCAGCTGCAATGGCGGTACAGGCATGAGCTTTAGTAGTTTTGTTCCACCCCCTCACTTTGAGGGTACCCCATGCAGTCGCAATTATCTTGTTGCAAGAAAAGGTGGCATTTCTTTCCCCTGCTAGGCATCTCTCCTGCATGACTATATTATTGAGCCAACCTCATATGAAAATTGAACGATGCATGACTTTGAACCCTTCTACTCTGCTACCAACCCCTGCAGACGGCACACCGCACCGCTGTCTGCAGGTAATTGAGCAAAAGACACTACCTAGAAAAGACCTCACAGATGTCCCCTTGGATAATGCTGAGGTGACATACTACGTGGATGGCTTGTGCAAAAGGGGCCCTGCAGGACATAACCTAGTAGGATATGCAGTAGTCTCTGATACTGAAGTTATAGAAGCAAAATCTTTACCACACCATTTATCTGCACAGGCAGCAGAATTGATTGCCCTGACACTGGCATGTAATTTAGCAAAGGGTAAATGTGTAAACATTTTTACTGATATCCAGTACGCTTTCTGCACTGTACATGTGTTTGCACAACAGTGGAAAAACCGGGGAATGATAACATCTACTGGCAAACCTATAAATCATGCGCAGTTTATTTTAGATCTTTTAGAATCTATTCAGTTACCTCAGAAGGTGGCCATTTGTAAATGTGCAGCTCACACCAAGCAACAAGATAGGATTTCAAAAGGTAATGCAAGAGCTGATACAGCTGCAAAACAAGCAACTACAGAGGTATTTCTTTTAAATGAGGAATTACATCCCTCTGAAATTTTGAATCTGGATATATTAAAAACAATGCAGACACTTACTACGCAAGCTGAAAAACAGCGATGGATAAAATAAGGAGCAGTCCTCGAAAATGGGCTATACATCTCTAAGGAAGGAAAACCAATACTACCCTCTAATTTGTTCTGCTATGCGGCATTTTTGAGCCATGGGCAGTGCCATGTCTCAACAGGGGGGATGATACAGCTGGTGAACCAAGTGTTCACAACATACGGATTTACAAACTATTCTAAAAAAATTAGTTTAATGTGTCAGATTTGTAACAAACACCATGCACAGGGGGCGATAAAGCCCAAGCAAGGGAGTTTTCCCACACCACCATATCCGTTTCACACTATCTGTATGGATTTCATAGAATTGAACAAATGTGAGAATAAGAAGTATTGCCTTGTCATTATAGATATGTTTTCCAGATGGGTGGAAGCCTTTCCAACCAAAAACCCAGATGCAGCTACAGTGGCAAAGTACTTGTCAAGGAAATTATTCCTAGGTTCGGCATTCCGGAGGGAATCTATAGTGACAATGGTACGCACTTTGTAAATCAAACCATACAGCAGCTGAGTAAGTTTTTTGGTATTTCTTTAAAAAAATCATTGTGCATATTATCCGCAGTCTGCAGGGCTGGTTGAAAGACATAATGGTATACTGAAAGGCAAATTGAGGAAATTGATAGCTGAGACAGGGAAAACCTGGCTGTACAGTTTACCCCTGGCACTGTTGAACATGAGAACCGTCCCTACAGCAAAAGGACTGACTCCTTTTGAGAAGCTGTATGGGAGGGCTTATTACACACCCCAGTGGAAACCTCTCATGTCATCAGACCAGGAAGCTGATTTTACGTTAGCTGAATATATGAAAAAGTTGTTGAGTTCTAAACATCTGTTGCAGTTTAATTCTGTTTCAGGTCAAAAACAAACCAAAACATCAGAAGTGGCAGTGACGCCAGGAGACTGGGTGTGGATTAAAATCGTGAAGCGAAAGAACTGAGCATTGCCAAAGTGGGAAGGTCCTTACCGGGTGCTTCTTTCAACACCTACTGCAGTCAAAATAGCAGAGCGAGCTTCGTGGATACATCGGACGCACAGCAAGTTGGTGAAGAACTTCAAGCTGGACAAAGACCTTACCGCTCCATCGGGACCCTAAGCACAAAAGTCTGGCTACAAAGGGGGGTCATATCAATAGGAACTGATCCGTCTCAAACCCAGTGAAGCAATCATTAGTGCTGGAGTCCTGTAGGGCAGAGAGGAAGATCATGTGTCCTGGGCGAAGATGACATAAGCAAGAAAGATCCAAATGCATCTGTTTGGAAGAGCCGGAGAAAACAGGAATGTAGAGCAACCATTTCCGCAGAAATATTAAATGACCATCCTGTTGACTGTATTAGTAATAATAATCTTTTTATTGTGGCCATTTCTCTTCTCAGCCACACAAGTAGAATGAAGTAAACGTGCAAAGTGGCACCCAGATTTCAATACTTATCAGGCTATTAAGCACGCTTATGCAGACACCCTCAGTATCTCCAATTGCTGGGTCTGTGCAGCTATTCCTACTGCACATGGAGAAATACCCTTAATACAGATTCCCTTAAATATGAATCAAACCTGGCAAGCACTACTGAAGGATGCAGTGAATGTGACATCGATTAAAAGAGTAACCCTATTTTTACCAAAGGCAAAAAGAGGAACAGTATGCTTTCAAAACTACGGAAAAACAGAAGTTGGAAATAGCACCTGTAATATGACAGTGATACATCACTGTACCAGGAATTCCTGCACCACGACAAATGAAGGCCAGCAATTACAGGTTGGCAATAGCAATGACTTTACTGAAAGGATGAAAACGGTTGATGAAAATCAAATCGTGTATAGTAAAATGTTCTGGGCTATGACCCAACAAAAGCCCGGTAACTATAAAATCGGCAACATTTCAGTCGCAATTCCTGACTGCTACTTTGTATGTGGTGATAGAGCATGCAAATGGCTACCAGGCAACTGGTCTGGAAGCTGTTTTCTGCCATATCTGATTCCAGCAATATGACATGTATCGACACTACCCCAGGGGAAAATTCGAAATGCTCGAGAAATCAAGAAACCCGCTAATCCAGCATACAGAGCAGTGAAATCAATCTGGGAGCTGAGAAAACTATCCAAGCGAAATTTGGACGCGTGGATGGGAAATCGCAAATTCACCCCTGGGATCTCTCCTGTGTCCCTGCTAGACAGAGGCACAATAAACTAGTCTTAAAAGGGTACCTTCTGTGACCTACTTTACAGAGGCACAGTAGACTAATCTAATAGGGAGGCGGAAGCCACACTCTGGCTAGGCTTATAAATGCCCTAGGGCAGATAGCCTACTATCTACCTATGAACCTATGAACAAGTTGATGCATCTTGGATATATCACCATGATCTGGGCGATGACGTCATATCTTGGGCGGGCATAATACCAGCATATAGAGCAGTGAAATCGATCTGGGAGCTGAGAAAACTATCCAAACTTCTTGAGACAATGAGTAATGCGACTTTTTCCACCCTAGAATTGGTGACTGATGAACTCACAGCCATGAGGACAGTGGTGCTTCAAAATCGCATGGCTCTCGACTTCACCCTAGCGGTGAAAGGAGGGTTATGCTCTTTAATCCAGGAGGAGTGCTGTTCGTTTATTCCTGACAACAAACATGAAATAGACAGCCATCTCGAAATAATTCAGCAAGTGTCGGCCATGACCAAACCAGGGCCGAATCCATTAACAGACTTTTTCCAAAAATGGTTCGGGGGTTGGGGCAGCATCTTGATGAACATTCTGATTGCCATCTGTGTAGGGGCAGCCTTACTGATGGTGTGTAGATGCTGCTGCATCCCCTGTATAAAAGGACTAGTTGAAAATTTCATAGACGCTTCAATTTCAAAGATTTTATATCAGAATGTTGAGTTAGAGGTCCTGATTAAAAGCTGAAGAAATACTTTCACAAGCTTGAACTGAATGATTCTCTAACTGCAAATCCTGAGTGGGAAATGGTTAAGGGAAGAAAAACTGTTTATGCTTATTTTGAAAGTCGAATAAAGTATTAAAAGGGGGGAAATGTAAGGAAAATGTATAACTGCAATGCAATATGTAGGCTTAGTGTATTAAAATGTACAACTGCAATATTCAGGTTTAGTGTATTAAGGGTTAAAAGGAGTTAATACATTTATTCTGCTTATTCTGTGTGAAAATATACAGCTGCTAGAAGCTCTGAAGAGAGAACAATGGATCCCTGTAAATCCACCATGGTCAGCAGAAAGTGTATTGAGGCCAGGACTGTACCTTGAATGTATCATATCAGAGCTAGAGAAAAAATTGTGAGAAACTAAGGGAAGCTGAAACAAACTCAAGGCCAGGTTGTTTTTCTCAAAAAACATGTTTTTGCAAGACAGCAATTATTTGACCATGTCAGCAGCAAATCTAATAATAGCATCTTTCTGTGAACTTGTAGAAAACTGTATAAAAACTGTAGGCTGAACTATGGAAAATCAGACAAACCTTGTACCTACATGCTTTGTCTCCTTGCTGCAAGTAATAAAGTGTGCCTTGCTTGAACCTAACGTGCATTGATCTTTGTGTTTTCCTTTACAGGCATGTTTAATGTTGGATTACAGAGGAAGAAAAGCACTTTTTTGAAAAGACAAACTTGACATTTGGGTGGAGTTTTCCTTTAATAGACGATATACAAACCAAACCAAACTATGAAAGCCATAGAAATTATCTAGATTTCTGTCCTTTGATCACTACATTTCTGTGGCGGGTTGAAAATCCTCACACTTTGCACAACTTATCTTTTGTGGTATCTCATCAAGGTACAAAGAAATTATAATCTTTCATTATTCATCAATTATTAGGCTCATCACTGAATATAATGCACCCTGGTATGTACCTCATTAAGTACTTAAACTAGCTTGAGAGACATCAGTGTTTCCTTACCAAAATGTTCTCAGGTTTCAGTACCCTTAACTACTCTGATAGGCAAAAATTACTTTCCTTCTACTCATTATCATACAATCTAAGTTCTACTTTGAGCCTCTTTGTTAATTGAGCTGTACCGATTATAAAATAATTGTTCTCTGTAATAATTAACCTGAGGGTCGGAAGCCTTCTACATTCAGCTAATTTTACCATCCCCCTCTTACTCTACCATTATAATTCCCACATACACATTTCACCTGTGACACCCATTCCCTAACCCTCCCCAAACAACCTTACTGCTATTGTATAATCACTCCTGCTTCTATTTTCCTATTTCCCAATTTCCATCTAGCATTTAGCATCTTCCCCAATAAACTTTCTCTCTCCCATACTGGTTTGCACTATATCCATTCATACTCAGACCCCTCCCCAACAGTACCTATTATTCTACATTTCAATTTCTACTTTCCTCAAGTAAACCCTCACTGCTTCATATTTTAACTACATCTTCATGTGCAATCCTTTCAAACCCCTGTATTTCTTACATTTCAGAAACAGAAGAGAAGATACCAGGACATTCTAAACTCTCTTCATAATTAGAAAATACTTCCTCTCTATTTTATTTATTTTATTTTACATTTGTTGACCGGGTTGGTCCGACTGGATATATGTCCATTTTCAGCAGAGGCCTGGGGAGAAAAGCTCCAAAAGCATACATTAATAGAAAAAAAAAACAATTAGCTATGAGAAGATTCATTAGCATATATTTGCAGAAGAAATATTAGAAATTAACAACAAAAACTATAAATTTAATAGGTGTACAAATTGAGCATGATAGAAGAAATAGGGAAGTGTTAGTTGAAGTTCTGTAATCAGAAAAAAAGGAAGTACTTGTGAGGATATAAAAAACTAGTCAGGGTTAGTACATGGGCAGAGCCAGTGGGTTTTGAGGTGAGATTTGAGTTGGGATTTAAAGCAGGGAGGAGAGGAGAGTGCAGTGAGATTGTCAGGAAGGTAGTTCCAGATTTTTCCTACTGTGTTTGAGAATAAAGAGTTTCCGTCCATGTTATAGGATTTACAAGTGGAAATAAGAAGTTTATTTGAAGAGCGTAGGCTTTTCAGATTGCAGTAAGGAGTAATAAGAGTAGTGAGTATGGGGGTATTAAAGGGTTTATATAGGATTTTATGGGCTATGGAGAGTTGGTGAAATAAGATTAGGTTTTGTAGCTCAAGCCATCCTAATTGGATTAAGTTTATGCAGTGGTGAGTTCTAAAAGTAGAGCCAGAGGCAAATCTAGCAATACTGTTGTAGGAACAGCCATTTTGCTGAGGTTAGCTTTGGACAGATTAGTGTAGGTAGATGAGGCATAAAGGAGGGTGGAAATTAGTTGTGAGTGGGCGATGGATGCTCTGGCAAGTGGAGTAAGGAATGGTTTAATTCTGTACAATGAGCCTAGTTTTCTGTTAACTAGTTTTATAGTGTTTTTAAGGTGAGTGTCAAAGCTTATATTGTTGTCAATCTCCACTCCTAGGAGCCTGGTAGATGGTCGGGGGAAACATAGGTGCCATTACTTGACAAGACAGAGAAGTTGAGTGGAGAGGATTTACGGGTGGGGGAGAAAAGTAATAATTTGGTTTTCTTGGGGTTTAGGATTAAGCATCACTTTAGGAACCACATTTCTAAAGTTTGGAATGTCAGTTGGGTGATAGAGTGAAGTTCGGAGGGGGAAGAGGCAGAACAAATCAGAGTAGAATCATCTGCGTATTGTACATATTGTGCATCGCTACCTATCGTCTACTAGCTTTCAGACTCCAACACCATTAAATATCCTAATGCCCTGCAACTTTTCCATTCTTTCTTGATTCCTTGTTATCCACTACCTACTATCAATAAAATACAGATCCCTTTACTTAATTGTGCTACTACTCAGCTTCTCCTTTATTCTTCTCCTCCTACTGGGCCATCATCCATCCTACCATGATTCAGTAATAGCTCTCAACATCTTTCCAACTCTGTCCCAACCACCTATCCATACTTTCTCCCTAAATTCTCCATACATCCCACCAAACCTATTTAATGATGCCCCTCGCCTTTATTCCAAATATATACTGATTAACTCCATTTCATCTGAAATCAAAATAAAATTAAATAAATAAATAAATACTCTCAAAAAAAAAAAAAAAAAAAAACAAGAATCAGTAATACCCCAATATATAAAAATCCTCCCAGGTAATCCTGGCCCCATCTATCACAACCAGAATCATGACAATTCCCTTTCATGCATTGTTCTATACCCACAACAGTCAACCCCCTCAACCTCAGTAATCTAACTTTTGCTGCCATAAATATTAGAAGCATAAGAAATAAAACTACTGAACTACATGCCTGGATTACCCAACACAAACCTTATATTCTTACTAAAACTTAAACATGGCTCAAACACAGCATAAACGACTCTAAAATTATACCAAACAGCTAAAATAGCATCCATAATGACCATGTATAGAGGAAAGTTGGCTTTGCTTTATTTCCCAACAGCTACCACCTTTCCCGACATAACAAACCATACCAAAATTCAGTTCAGCAGAGCTTACTACTACTTTCCTCAAAATAAACAAATATGCATTACTGCCATTTACATTCCTCCTCATGATAACACATTTACACAGGAAGATATCCTACTTTGGATATCTATAACAGTTCCATAAGAAAAAAGTGCTGCTAGGCGATGTCAGCATCAGTTGGTTGGCACAACCTCTAACTGTCCTGTATTCAGCATGAACTTAAATGGTTTCACACAACTAATTAATAGCCCCATTCATTATATCAAGACATTAATCTCCTTACTAGACTGGATACTCATATCAGACACCAGAAAATTCACCACCTCAGGTACAATGTCAGACTCTTTCAGTGACCATCTTCCAATCTATACAACCAGACATCTCACATTTCCACTTAAGCAGCATGTTTATAAAACAACATGAAACCTGCCCAAGTTTAACCCAAAATATTCATTACTATCCTGTCATCTCTTAATTGGAACATCCTAAGAATCCTCCCCTTAAATGACACTGTAAATGAATTCAGTACAACTTTCATAAATATCCTAAATAGCCTTAAACTCCTAGCAAGACTAGACTAAAAAATTGTAATTTGGTTATCCAGAAAGAGTAGAATGTTAATGTAGGATAGAGAAAAAGTGTGCAAAGAATGGCAAAAATATAAATCACCACAATATCTTAAAACTTCAGAATGCTCCACAACTGTATTAAAAAGCAAATAAATCAAGATAAAAAACTATACTGTAACAACATTCAGAATAATAGTAGACATAACCCTAAAAAATTCTGATTAGCCATTCAAGAAATCTTACATCCCAGCCAAAAATTCAGCCTTAACCCCTCTTTTCATAACTCACCACTCAAAACTGCAATAGAGTTCAACTCTTATTTCATAGATAGTATAGCGCCCCTAAAGAAGGATTCCTTAATATCTAATCCCAATCCTACCCAACAGCCACATATCACCAAATCCACTTTCACCTACAAAACTGTGCCCACACCCTCTAGAAAACTAATCTTAAACTCAAACCAAGTTCATCTTCATCTGATGACCTTCCACATGAGTGCCTTAAAATAGTAGTCAATGCCATTGCCTGCCCTGGCTCAATCCTTAGAAATAGATCAATCCAAGAATCTCATGTTCCTTCTCTCTGGAAAAAAATCACGTTACCCCTCTACACAAAAGAGTAAATTCAGTAGACATCACTAACTTTAGGCCTATAGCAATTATATCCCCCCTCCAACATATTTGAAAAATGTATACAAAACAATTGCTAAACTATCTCCTAAGGAAGAACTCCTATCTCCCACACAACATGGGTTCCATCCTTCCCATAGTACTAACACTGCACTTCTAACCTTTATAGATACTGTCAGTAAAGTAGGAGATAACAGCAATATAGTCTCTTCCTTATTTCTAGACTTGTTATAAAGCTTTCAGGAGTTTGTCAAAGCAAACTTCTGTTACAAATGTCCTCATTAAGTCTATCTCATTCCATCTTACTATGGTTCAAAAGCTACTTATTCAATAGGTTTCAGTCAGTAAAATGACACTCCACATTTTCTCCATATCTCTCAGTCACCACCAGTGTACCACAAGGCTCAGTCCTTGGTCAACTCCTTTTTAACATTCTCACCAACACCCTCATCTACACAACAGTGTACAGTACACATAGGACTTCTCACTCCGATGCACATCAGCCAACCTGGCACATACTCACAACTCATGCTCAAGATAATCAATATTGTTACTTGCCTGCGAGTTATCCAGGTTGAGTTCATCACTCAACCAGTTGGTGATGTCCTGTGTACCATTTAAACCCGGTGTTAGTACCCTTTCATTGTTGTTTATTGTCAAGTTGGTGTATGTCCCACTCGCCTCACCCGTAGGTGAGCCCCTCTGCTGGTTGTTTGCTGACTGTTGTAAAAAACTTGATTTTTGCGTATTTTGAATAGAAGGCACTGTAAGGTCAATGTTCGTTGCAGTAAGACTATCATTCAATCTAGTTGCCGAATCTACTCTGGCTGTCAAACGTTCCAGTCGTTCGTTCATTAATTCTAAAAGTTGGGTTAGGTTACCCTTCTCCAGTTCGTCACTATGGGTAGAAGTATCCATATCTGCAAGTTTGTCGTCGGTGCTAAACAAGCAAACCACGAACTAGCACCAATGAACGAAACACAAACTGAAGAAATCCATAAAGGCACTGGACTCCAAACAGCAGAGATACTCCCCAGAGTTTTATTCAAGCTGAAAAATAAAACGTAAACCATGTAAAAAGTACTAGCAAGTAATAAAACTATGACTGTGAACGTACAAAAACAAGACTGTGAATGTTAAGCGCTTTTCGTCTGGATCCTATCCAGACTTCTTCAGACAAACAGTCATCTAAAAATGCAGTTTAAATAACTTCTTCTTGAGTTACTGGCCTATCAGGTCCCAGTAGTCAAGGTTTAAAAATTAAAGTCATATTTACTATCACTCTTATGAGCGTAAATAAAACATAATACCTGCTTAAAATACATGCTAAACATAATTGCTATTACTATAACCATTTTTTACATCAATTTCTTGTAATAAAGTATTCCTCCTTGTCAGTAGTTAGATCGGCTTCCTATAAAGTTGTTATGAATGTTGTCCACTATTAAATAGCTACCAGCTAAGAAGTAAATATGATGCAAGGATAGACATGCTCGGTTACATATAAATCAAATATTAATTAAAGGTCAATTTTTAACCACCGAACACCAACCATTAGTCCATGAACTGTTGTAAATTGTCCACTGTTTCATATAAAACTCTGACATACGTATCTATTTACATTCTAAACTACTACTGTATTGCAACAAAACTTACAGCCAACTATTCTATTTAAACCAAAATATGTAATAATATTTATATTTAAATTACGTAACGAATATTTGTGATAATATAAGCAAACATAAAACGTAAAAGTAAAAGGCAACAGAAACCAAGAACAAACAAAAAGAAAATACATACACCAGTATGAATACTGGTCCTTTTACAACCAAAAATATTAAATTATTTGTAAGCCTAGTACCCACTGTTTAATAGATGAAAGAATCTCTGTTTACAAGATGTAACCAAATGTCTATTTTTTAAAAAACTTATAAAGACTAAAAAATAGTAATATTAATAAGTAAATTGACCCTTTTACCTAAGTAAGCTCTTTAGTTTTAATACACATGCTATAGAACACATTTCATTTAGTCCTGGTTCGTTACAAGCTTCTAAGCATAACTGCCAATTAAGTTCACTTCTCTCTAATAATAATTTAAACTGTTATCTGTATATTTCTTGTTATTTTTTTGCCTTGACTTATGTGGGAAATGATCCTAAATTTAAAATTGTGTCCAGAGTTACAGTCGCAAGGTCTAGGTAAAGCATTGCCTATTTTCCTCTTTTTAATTGCATATACGTGCTCGTAAATTCTGTGTCTCAATCTCCGGTCGGTTTTACCGAAGTAGAATGCTGGACATTGTTGACATTGAGCCAAGTATACAACTGGTTTATTACAGTTGTATGTTTCTCGAGTGTAAAAGTTTTCTTTCCTAATAACGAAACATTTCCCACTGTCTATATAGCTGCAATATTTGCATGTACCACATTTATATGTACTTGCATTATTCTTTTCAGGTTTGTGTGGTGTTTCTAATAGGTTTTTCAAATTAAAACCACGTCTAAAGGTGATGATAGGAAATTCACCTATCTTATTAAATATATTTTTGTCTATTGACAGGTAATACCAGTATTTTCTTACTACTTTTTGAATATCTACTGCTACAGGACTATATGTGAAAATAAATGAAAGGGAAAAACTTTTACTGGTGTTTGTAGGTTGTTCAGTAAATGTTGTAAACACCCTCTCTTCCTGTGCTATGTCCATTGTTTCAGTGTTGGTTGCCAATGTTGGTGTTACTATACAGTTATCCAAAATCGGTTTATAGATCCCTGAATTCCTTTTTACTTTTACTTCATGAAAAATATTTGATAGAAACCGTATGGGATACCCTCTATGTGTAAACGTTACATACAACAACTCACATTCTTCATCAAAATCTTTATCTGTACTTGTCATTCTAGCTGCACATTCCAGTTGCCCCTTCGCCACTGATTTTTTCTGGTGTAAGGGGTGGGAACTGGTAAAGTGCAAGAAAGAATTTGAGTAAGTGTTCTTTCTGTAAATTTTTGCAGTGTATCTACCTTCTTGGTTGTTTTTAGTTAGTTCTACATCTAAAAAGTGGATCTTATGTTCTTGAAAGTTTTTTGTAAACTACAAGAAGATACCTGTTGAATTAAAAAATTCCACTAAACTATCAGCTGTAGAACTGTCTCCATTAATTATAATGAAGATGTCATCCAGGAACCTTGTATAAAACATGATTTTTTATTTCCATTGGCTTTGAAAAATAAATTTGGATTCCCAGTAGGCCATTACCAAGTTAGAAAAACTTGCTCCTACTAGGGACCCCATGGCTACTCCGATTTTCTGAAGAAACAGTCTATTGTTGAATGAAATATAATTGTTTTAAAAAATAATGTCCAACAGTTGTTCAACCAACCTAATATCATTGTCAGTTGCCCCTTTATTTTTTATGAACTCAGTGACTCATTCTATACCTAAGTCTTGGGGTATAGAAGAGTTTAGGTCACATACATCAACTGTGAGAAAGTTAAGTTCTTCTCTAAATGCCAATGTTGTAATTTCATCCAAAAAGGGCCACGAGTCTTTACAAATTTGTTTGTCTTTTTCCACATATTTCTTCAATATCAAATCTACAACTTTCGCACAAGGGTATGTAATAGACTGTCTATCATCCACCAAAGCTCTCAAAGGTGGTTCAGTCAACCCTTTATGAATTTTAGGTATACCAAAGACTTGTGGCAGTTTAGGGGACAACATAGTTAAATAGTGGCTGAGATGTATGTCTATTAACCCATCAATAAAAAGGTCACTGATGAACATTTTAATTCTATTATATGCTATATTTAGTTGGTTTAAACTCACTTCTTCATATGTTTCCTTTTCTAAAACTGAAACCATTTTCCTATTGTAATCTTCTTTGTACATAACTACTAAGCCCCTTCTTTATCCTGTTTCATGAACCTGATAGGAAGGCTTCGGAATACTGTTAAGAAGTGTCTTTCCTCTTTAGTAATGTTCCCATTGTTTCTTTGGTTTTTGTCATTCGCCACAATTTGCCTAAATTCATGTTCACATAAATACTCGAACATGTTAATAGTAGGGTTACACGGTGGATTAAATGTACTGGCTACTCTTAGTTCATTATTACTGTATGAAGAGTTCCCCATCAGTACTGTCAAATTCAGCTTACGTATAAACAATTTAAAATCAACCAAAAGTTCCACAAGGTTACACTTATTGGTTGGTACAAATGTGAGACCCTTTGAAAACAGTTCAACTAAAGTTTTGTCAATATGACATTCCGTATAGTTATAGATTTTAAAGTCTCTTTCACCATTAGGTACTACCTTACATGGTGGAAATGTTAATTCCTCTTGTTGCTTCTGGTGTTGTATCTCTTCTTGGGGGGAAATTGTGCATTGGAATTCCAATTGTTCCCCCTCCCCCCTCTGTAGTTTTTTTTGTTGTTGCTGTTGTTGGTGGTGCCACTGATTTTGGTTGTGGTACTGTGGGGGGGCGGGGTTGGTCTTGAAAATGATGGCCCCTAGAACCGTCTCCATTCTGCATGTCAGTGAAATCAACCCCTTTGTTAATATAATCTTCACTGTTGTTCACATTTTCGTTCAAATTTGGACCCTTCCTCATATTTGGGGCTGTATGTTGTTCAGATCTAATTGAATGCCCTTGTCCAGAAGGTTGCTCACCCCTGTTCCAAGTTCCACTGTTCTGTGAACTTAGAGGTTTTGGGTTTGCAGTTCCATCTGCATAAGCTTTCAGGTCTCTTTGTAGTTTTTTAATCTTGACATTTTTCAATTTGTCAAGTTGTTGTGCTATACTAGTGAAGGGTCGATTATACTCATACTGGTAACGGTTTAATGCTGTATCTGCTTTCATGTCTCTTTCTAAAAGTAAATTTTCTGAAGCCAACTTGTTAACAGTTATTTGATAGTGTTTGGCCAAACATTTTAAAAGATCTAGACCTTGGTCGTTAAATAGTTCAATTAATTCCTTATGGAACTCGGACCCTTCAATCAGGCCCGTATGGTACGAACAATATCTTAACTCTTTTGGCACTATTTTTTCTTTTAAACATTTGTTGAAGTAGTTAAGCTCTAATTGTAATTTTTTAATTTTTAATAGTTTGTTGTCAAATAGTTTCAGCTTTTCAACCAAAGAGCCATTTCCTTCATTGAGATAATCAATATTGTTACTTGCCTGCGAGTTATCCAGGTTGAGTTCATCACTCAACCAGTTAGTGATGTCCTGTGTACCATTTAAACCCGGTGTTAGTACCCTTTCATTGTTGTTTATTGTCGAGTTGGTGTGTGTCCCATTCGCCTCACCCGTAGGTTAGCCCCTCTGCTGGTTGTTTGCTGACTGTTGTAAAAAACTTGATTTTTGCATATTTTGAATAGAAGGCACTGTAAGGTCATTGTTCGTTGCAGTAAGACTACCATTCAATCTAGTTGCCGAATCTACTCTGGCTGTCAAACGTTCCAGTCGTTCGTTCATTTATTCTAAAAGTTGGGTTAGGTTACCCTTCTCCAGTTCGTCACTATGGGTGGAAGTATCCATATCTGCAAGTTTGTCGTCGGTGCTAAACAAGCAAACCAAGAATTAGCACCAATGAACGAAACACAAACTGAAGAAATCCACAAAAGCACTGGACTCCAAATGGCAGAGTTACTTCCCAGAGTTTTATTCAAGTTGAAAAATAAAACGTAAACCATGTAAAAAGTATTAACAAGTACTAAAACTACGACTGTGAACGTACAAAAACAAGACTGTGAATGTTAAGCGCTTTTCGTCCGGATCCTATCTGGACTTCTTCAGACAAACAGTCAATCTAAAAATGCAGTTTAAATAACTTCTCCTTGAGTTACTGGCCTATCAGGTCCCAGTATTCAAGGTTTAAAAATTAAAGTCATATTTACTATCGCTCTTATGAGCGTAAATAAAACATAATACCTGCTTAAAATACATGCTAAACATAATCGCTATTACTCTAACCATGTTTTACATCAATTTCCTGTAATAAAGTATTCCTCCTTGTCAGTAGTTCGATCGGCTTCCTATAAAGTTGTTATGAATGTTGTCCACTGTTAGATAGCTACCAGCTAAGAAGTAAATATGATGTAAGGATAGACATGCTCGGTTACATATAAATCCAATATTAATTAAAGGTCAATTTTTAACCACCGAACACCAACCATTAGTCCATGAACTGTTGTAAATTATCCACTGTTTCATATAAAACTCTGACATACCTATCTATTTACATACTAAACTAATACTGTATTGCAACAAACCTTACAAACAACTATTCTATTTAAACCAAAATATGTAATAATCCCCGGGATTCATGAACCTTGCGCCAGGCGCCCGCATAGCGTCGGCGTTATAAAGCCAAATATGGCCACCGAGCGATTCAGGTATGAACCAATCCCACGTGCACTACCGGCGTGCGCCGGACCTGCGCCGCCCCTGGCGTAGGTATGCTAAACACACTGTGTGCGGTATTGCACCATGCAAATGAAGGCAAATATCGATCCACGAAGTGGCGCAGGCGTAGTGTAAGGGCACGGAAATGTAAACCAAGAAAAACGGTTTGCATTTACCCAAACATGACCAAGGAGTAATGGAAGGCTGTCAACGTCAGGTATCATACAGGTGCAATATGCCAATGGCGAAAGGCACCGAGAATGTCCAAAGAAAACATGCACAAAATGTAAATAATGACATAAATGTTATGTACGCAGAAACCACAGCAGAACCCCCGGATATGTGCACAGAAGGTGCAAAACAATGAAATAATATGACAAATGTCCTAAAAGAGCAGTATAATACACATCAGCTGCACAGCCACCACACACCATAGTATGTATGGAAAGCCTCAACCCCAGCGCAAGTGTTGCCAAGGAGTGGCGGCAGTGTTCGGCGCCGTAACCATGTATTAGCAGTCAATGCCATACAAATGAGGCAGATAATAGTGAATCGCAAAACCGGCGCCGGTGTAAGGATGGAGCAAACGGCGCAGCGGTAGTATACCGAGGAGTGGCCTACACGGAATACATGTCAATCGCAGAGGGGTGTGCCACTGTAGGAGGAAGCACATTGGAGACCAGCAAACATGGGGTGTACAATGCACATCACAGCAGCAGGACCGGCGTGTGAGGAAATAGATGCACTGAGAGTACATAATGCGCGCACAGATGCATGTGCACGAGGATGACTCGTTCCCAACCCAGTCATGTGGCCTCCCGTCAACAACCACGGATATAGGAAGGTAATGCGGAGAATATGAGGAAATGCGGAAGCAGTGTAATTGGAGCCGTAATGAGCAATCAACACCAATCAATCCAGGAAGGGCAAACGGCGGCAGCTGACAACTCTGCATGCAGACTCCGCAAAGCGGGAAAGGGAGGCATAGGAATGCAAAGATAGTAGGGGATGTAGTAGAAATGCAAAGAGCAAAGAACCGAAATAGCACAGCCAAGTACAGAGGTAGCATAACGGCGACGGCTAACAAAATGCATCAAAGGCCATGTGCTTGCATGATACACTGCAGGCAATAGTAGGTGCAACGTGCAGAAACAGTAATGTAAGATGCAAAGCTAAGCCAATGCAGGCAACTGTAATGTAACACTAAAGGCAATACCGTTGCAGTTGCAACGGTAAAACACCGAAGATAATCCACAGATACGGCTGCACAGACACACCCAATGACATCACCGGGTATACAGCACAACAGTATAAAGTGTGAATGCACACAACACACAGCGTGATTTCCCAAACGCCGCACCGTAGGGTGTAAACACACGGGGAACTTTTAATATGTATATGTTGGGTGCCGCCGTGGCTGTGATGCATAGGTATGTGTCAGAGACAGACGGAGTTGTGGAGGAGGGTGCCGACAACTACCGTAGGCCTCATAGGAGAAGGAGAGTGTTCAGACCAAGGGTGACCTACCAGGGGCTGCAAGACCTGGAGATAGTAGAGCGCTACAGGGTGGACAGGGACACGTTACAGCAAATAGTGGAGCTGTGCCGGCCACGCCTGAGAACAAGAGACAACAGAGGCCCATCCCAGTGGACACAAAGGTATGTGTGAGCTTGCGAATACTGGCTACAGGTACCTTTCAAAGGCCAACCGGGGATATAATGGGCATCTCACAGGCATCAGCATCCAGGGTACTACACCAGTTCCTGGATGCCGTATTCTGTTTATGCCCATGAGTATATAAACTTCCCCAGATCTCAGGAGGAGTTGGCTAGCAATATCGCCACTTCCACCGTGTGGCACAATACCGGAGGTACTGGGTGCGATAGACTGTACGCACATAGAAATCAAGTCACCGCCCGGGGAGCAGGGTAGACGCTACATAAACCACAAGGGATACCCCTCCATCAATTGCCAGGTCGTGTGCAATGCGGGGCATTATTATGGATGTGTCTGCTGGCAGCCCTCGAAGCTACCACGACTCCCATATCTGGCATGCCTCACACCTGTATCAGGTATTTCCCAGGCGGGCCATCACACAAGGTCACCTTGTGGGGCATGCTGGCTATGCACTGGAGCCGTGGATGATGACACCCATCAGAAATGCACACACACACATGCAAGAACGCCATAATGAGGCACACGCACAAACCAGAATAATCATAGGCGTGTGTTTGGGATGTTGAAATCACGGTTCCGGTGCTTGGATACATCCGGTGGAGCCTTGCAGTACTCTCCAGGCACATGTGCCCACATATTCATAGTATGTTGTATGCTACACAATATGATTCTGCGGAAACAGCTGCTGCAGGGACATAATGGTGTAGAGCCACCAAGTCCGCCACAACTGCCAAGGCAAGCACAGGCACAGGGCGTTCAGCGCCATGAACACACTGTGCCAGCCCAGTAGGTAGACGGAGGCGTACCCAATATGCCTATGCCTTGGCAAAGAGGGAACGTATAGCACATACTCTGACAGCGTAGGCCCCATGGACTGACACCTCCTACCTGCACACACAGTGAAATGGGCGCCACACAAACATGTCTGCCCGTAATGTGTACCGTATGGGCGGACGTATGTGTGACTCAACATAGGCACCACCCAAACACTGCACACCCAATAGCCAGCGGAGCATGGAGCGCTAACACCTCAACCGCCGCGGTCCTACAGCAGACGGCGTAGCCGTATGCTGCCACTTTCGGCGCAAGTTGACCACATATGTACTTATGTGCATACACAGATACGGAGATAGATATCATCACACACGTAGATATATATGTACACATACACAGATATAAGGTACAACAGGTAAATATGGAATCCCAGGGATGCAAGTTTACAGAGAAGTAAGGCGAAATCTCCACATAGTAAACATAGTGAACGACAACCCGATCATCCGGGAGGGTGGGCAGAGCAGGGAACGCCAGCCATGGAAATGTCAACCTGCATCAATGCATATCCGCGGGTCGGGATGATCGCCAGGCCACGGTACAGTAATGGGATATGCGTGTCATATTCATAGGATATGGATGCGGAGGTACACACCGCCCGGCGATGCGGTCAACGTAGGTACTGTGTGAAACCGTCGGTGCAGCGGCAATCATACCTCTCAAGTGTACGTTATTATGAGGAGCATTACCTCATTTGGGGTCTAAAACAGTTCATGTTCCTCGAAGTTCCTCAAAGTTCCACATTGAAATAGTCTGTCACACATTCATTGTTAGGAATTTATTGAAATGAAATCCTGGTAAATAGAAATTAATCATATTAATTCATTAAAGGTTCTTCTGTATAAGTAAATCAGCATATTTTAACCATCCTATGACCTTCTTAGCTGAAGTTGTTAGTAAGCCATTAGTATGTGTTCCACATTTTGCCCATTTGTCCCATATTATGAAGGTGTGTGTTCCTCATTTTGGAAATGGAAGGTTGAGAGCTATGGCGGCAATATGTGTATGTGTGAGGTGAGGTTGTCGTGTGTTCCGCTGTGTGTGTGTAATGTGTGTGCCACTGTAAAATGTGTATGTAGGTGACAAGTCACAGGCGGAGAGGAATAACATGCGTAGGCATACAGTACAGGAAACATAGGCGTATGTACAGCAGTACCCACAAAGTAGTAGTGACAGCTCCTCAGTGGCTAGGCGCGTGGCGACGTAAAAGCGATGCAAAGCGGAAATGTCCCAGAATGTACCACAGGACCATAGCCAACAGGAGATTCAAAGGACGCATGTACAAACCATGACCGTATGTATGGCGGCCATATGGTAGACACAACACGATACGTCGACAGCGTTACACAGCATCAGGCATGTGCGGCGAAAATCGCATGTGCTATCCGGCAACGATCGTGGCCACCTACCGTCCGTAAATACCGCTGTGTGTTCCACGACTGTTAAGTAAGCAAGCGCCACGAATAGGAGGCAACCGGTAGCATACAGGCCGTCCCAAGTACAGGACCACAATCACCGTAACTATCAGTGACAAAATGCCAATGGATAGTAGGCACGTACGAACAACCGCAGATATATAACCGATGTGAAGGAGGAATACATGCAGGAAGCACACATGCAGGCGATACCGACAACACACGACATCAACAAAACAAACAGACCCAGAACAACAGACAGGTAACCTGCAGCTCCCCAAGCAGGGATGGAGCACACACACAAGCATATCGTGTATGTATAAATGCAAGACCCACACCCTGTACCCGTCACCCACATCCGCAGATATACCCCATCGCACATATCAAAGGGATACCAGCCGAAACCGTAGCAAAAACATACAGGCAGTCAATGACAGCGGCATACCCGCAACAAGCCGCGTGGGAAACACTAGCAGCAGCTGATGCATCCCTGCATCCGTCGTGTACAGGAATATAACAGCTATGTTACACATCTGAATGCACAACGCCATCAACAGATGCCGCCTGGACACGGACACCCACATGTCGAACAAAATACCATACCCAACACACACAATCCACGGCTAACACCACAGCGAAATGTACCTGACACCACACATAGCGGATGCAGTCACACAAGCATGATACAATACATACCATCCCCACTAAGGTATTGCAAATAACCAACGCCCACACGAGGAATGAACCATGGCCTAGTTCCGACGCGTAACGTACGAATGGAGGAGGATCACCGGTGATATGCGCATAAGTACACACCGAGGAACAGCTATTGGCGTGATGAACCCACATGCCTCAGGTAGCGGCGAATATAAGGAAGACTCCTGGATATTTTAAACGTATGTTCATACCGAACAAATAGTGAAAACAAAACAAGGAGTATCAAGCAAGTAGTGGCGAATACAGAACCAAAGGCCAGAAAGGTATGTCGAACCCACGAGATGTACTGGTGTGTAGCATGATACGTCTGCCGAATCTGCACTGTATGTGAATGGTGTGTGTAAGTGAAGATACCTGTCCATCAGGCAGAGAGTGGTGAAAGGTGGTTATGTAATGCTAAGCCGCGGAGCATACAAACGACTGTGGACAACGTGTGCACAGCAGTGGGACAACATGTACACAGCTGGGATAACCCAAGGTCCGCCATAGGGATTTCAAACACAGAACAATGCCACCACCCACGCTGATGCTGGCAGTGGATATCCAACAATGAAGTACCACAGCAGGGGATAGGAAATGTATGTATAGTGTCACAGCACACATGTGTATGGGCATATACCGTCGATGTCATACGGAATGTGCGCACGACATGCACGTATGCCTCGCAGTAGGGGTGACCATGTCAATTATGTGTAATGCAAAGCTGTCATGATGGATATGTTCAGAAATCATATACAGTATCACAGGCATAGCATGCATGATGGAGGGATGGCCTAATGTTATGTACATAAACAGGATATGTATGGCCTGCACATATGGGACAGAGTAGTAGCAGAATAGGTACCCGAAATGGAGGAACAGCAAGTAACCGTGTCCAAACGTTCTGTAGCAGGTGCAATGTGTGCAACAATGATGTCCGGCAGGGCCGTGTGTAAACACATGTGCAATGTACACAGTAGTGTCACCCCACAGTAGTGTCCACTGAACAGCAGAGGTGGATGTCAACTGTATGTCTATACAGTACTTCCGCTGTGGTGGTACCATGGGTCTGTGTCACCCTACCAGCAAGGGAGCTATCACATGCCAGTGACACAGTGTGTCCCTGTGGGATGTGCACAGGACCTATGTCCCACAGCACGGTGTGTGTCCAGTCTGCGGAGGTCACACAGACGCCCAGGCTGAGCAATGTGCCATGTGTGCACACATGCAGGAGTGCTCCATTCACCCTGCCCACTGCAAACGCCATGTAGGAGTACTACATGCATCAGTAATGTGGAGAACATGGCCCATGCCAGAGTAGATGCCACCCCTGTGTTAGTGGTATGCAGGTGAGTACAGATGTGTTTCACGACTGTCATTTGCATATGTAAACTGTCTGAGCCGGGTACACATCACGGCATGACTATACTGTGACATGTAAAGTTGTATCCATTGTGTAAGGTACACCACACATGTGTCATTGTAACACTGCCCGCATGTACATGTGTGTATGGCACAGGTACAAGTGCACCCAATGTATCAGCTAGACATACAGTCCAGAAATGTGTGGCCCTGCACATGTGTATCCACGCCATAGTGGAATATGGCAACCACAGCACCATGTGGGGCATGTGTGTGTACAGCAACCATGTACAATGTGATATGCATGTATGGGGACAGTATCCATGTGATACACAGTGCATGACTGTCACTATGCAAAGGTGATGTGCATGCACTATGTGTGATGTAACTGATGCAATGACATCTACATGATATAACTGCCACACCGACACCTGTATGGTTGTTAGCAGTATGAGTAGGTTGAGCTACAATGCAGCCAGGTATGTAGATGTGGTATATGTAGGCATGGACAGTACTCTGTGACAGCATGTAGTGTATGTAAGCAAATAGTGAGCATGAGGGCCACATGACTGAGGACTGTGCAATGTCACATGTACCTGACATGTTGTAGTTAGCATGATATGCCTGCACCACTGTGTGACCTGCACAGGAGTCACATGGCGTAACATCCTGAGACATAGGGTACGATGCGATGCTGGATGCCGACACTGGCAATACCATAATGTGGAACGGTGCTGAAGGGCAAAGAGCGGATAATGTCTGAATTGTCACCCTCTGTACCACACCAACCACCCATGCAGTGGTATGACAGGTGGCCAGCATGTGGATGTGGTGTGCTGTGGCGCACAGAAGCACAACAAGGGTGCCAGTAAAGGCATGGAGGTCGTCAATGAGTGTGTGGAGCATGTATGTGAGGATGTGGCCCAGTGCCATACTGAATGGCCCAGTCATGGGTGTACAAATGCAGCCCCATACGTGCAGTGCAGTACCACCCATGTGTACTGTGATAGATGTGGTAGTATGGTGGTCAGGGTACACAACGTCCATGAACGGACTAGCAGTCAATGCAGTGTGCTGCTGCAGAGACATATAACAGCCAGGTTTGCGGGATACAACAACTACGGAGATTGGAGGTGACATTGGGACCGTGTCCGAGGACATAACGTGTGCATGGCAGTACCATGTATGTGTCCACAGGGTTAATACAATGTCCAGCCATGGATTGGAACCCTGTAGTGAGTGAGAGTGTGTATTGTCGGTAGGTACCCCATTGGCAGGCGCGATGCCAGCAACATCTGTGTTGGCAATGCCTGCATGAGTGTTGTATGCTGCATTGAATGTGGATATAGCCAAACAGCAGAGACATACCACCACACTGTGTGAGGGCCCACACTGCAATGTATGGCAGTCGTGTGTAGGTAGCTAGCTGTGGAGTATGTGATGCACCATGAGGACCCACCATGACTGTCAAGTGATGCACCACACACATGTGAACATAACTACCGTGCAACAGCCTGCACATGTGCATGGAACAGGAATACCACTGTGGCGTCTGTGAAAAGGCCATTACCACCATGTATCTGTGTAGAATAGCATGGTCCCTACCAGTGCGTAAATGTAGTGGAAGTGCACTGTGATATGTGTTGGCATAGTCACGTATACTGTCCATCGTACGGGGTGCCATGCCATCAACTACCTCTGTCAGTGGATGTTGGTATTACCGGCTGTAGAGCGTATGTACTATGCATGCTGCGATGGTCGTGTGTCTAGGGCATGGCTAGCAGGGCCGAGAAGCATGGATGTTCAGCAAACAGAGGGGGGATGTCTGTAGGTATAGCACACAGACACATGGAGGTATGGTGCATGCCGAGGGTAGTGTAGGTATGGTATGTGTCGTGTAATGTGTCACCCAGCTATGCGTACTGCATGGCCAAGCATGTGTGGGTACATGGGAGTCCATACTAGGGAAGTGCGTGTTGCTGTCAGTACATGGCAGTAGCAACTGTCCCAGGTGCAATGTACAGTATGACAACATGGCCAGCATGCAACCTGTGGTGTACAGTGTATTCACCGTCGCGTGTCACAATGTGTGTAGCGGTCACGAACATGGGTATCTGAACATGGATTACCTATGATGCAATGTGTCTCGGGAATATACAGTATGTGTGTAAATCACTGTGTGGTGTGTGAACCACCCACCGTGTGTGTTGCAGTCCAGGTATGTGCCTGGGAGGTATGATCTGTGTACAATCTGTACTCGCAGGTGTGCTGTGTAGGTCATGGAGGCAGGTCCCAGGCACTGCAGATAAATGACATGTGTGCCGTACTGTGTGTGCAGTGCTTGTGTACAGCACAGTGGAGGTGTAAGCATTGTCACACATCACTGCATGCTGTGCCTGCCTGTGACAGCCCTGCCGGAGACACACATGTGACACTGCTGCACAGGCAGCATAGCATAGCATGTGAAGATGTACATGTGGGCTGCACACCTTAGGCAGATGTCTGCAGGTCATGTGTGCCATGGTAGTGTGGTTGAACACGACTGTCAGACTGGACAAACACCACATGCCTGCATAAGTACAGTATGACCATAGTCAACAGTCCCAGTGACAGAGTAGGCCAATGTACAATATCCCTGTGTGCAGACCACTGGCTACCGGACTCCTGGCTAGATACACACCCGGAGGGTTAATTCACCATTGAGCCATCACATGTCCCAGTCCATGTGGCCTGTACAATGTCATCACAGGGTGTTCACAATAGCAGGTGGCAAGGCAGACACGGTGTACCAGGTGATGTGTCATGCGTGCATATGTTGAGTAGCACAGCCCGTTCACATGTCCGTAACATACTGGTGCCGATGTATACTGTTACATGATGTGTGGAACTGCACTAAAAAAAAAAAAACCTAAAAAATTTTTTAAAAAAGGCGGCTTTTTAAGTCCGGATCCTATCTGGACTTCTTCAGACAAACAGTCAATCTAAAAATGCAGTTTAAATAACTTCTCCTTGAGTTACTGGCCTATCAGGTCCCAGTATTCAAGGTTTAAAAATTAAAGTCATATTTACTATCGCTCTTATGAGCGTAAATAAAACATAATACCTGCTTAAAATACATGCTAAACATAATCGCTATTACTCTAACCATGTTTTACATCAATTTCCTGTAATAAAGTATTCCTCCTTGTCAGTAGTTCGATCGGCTTCCTATAAAGTTGTTATGAATGTTGTCCACTGTTAGATAGCTACCAGCTAAGAAGTAAATATGATGTAAGGATAGACATGCTCGGTTACATATAAATCCAATATTAATTAAAGGTCAATTTTAACCACCGAACACCAACCATTAGTCCATGAACTGTTGTAAATTATCCACTGTTTCATATAAAACTCTGACATACCTATCTATTTACATACTAAACTAATACTGTATTGCAACAAACCTTACAAACAACTATTCTATTTAAACCAAAATATGTAATAATCCCCGGGATTCATGAACCTTGCGCCAGGCGCCCGCATAGCGTCGGCGTTATAAAGCCAAATATGGCCACCGAGCGATTCAGGTATGAACCAATCCACGTGCACTACCGGCGCGCGGACCTGCGCCGCCCGCGTAGGTATGCTAAACACACTGTGTGCGGTATTGCACCATGCAAATGAAGGCAAATATCGATCCACGAAGTGGCGCAGGCGTAGTGTAAGGGCACGGAAATGTAAACCAAGAAAAACGGTTTGCATTTACCCAACCATGACCAAGGAGTAATGGAAGGCTGTCAACGTCAGGTATCATACAGGTGCAATATGCCAATGGCGAAAGGCACCGAGAATGTCCAAAGAAAACATGCACAAAATGTAAATAATGACATAAATGTTATGTACGCAGAAACCACAGCAGAACCCCCGGATATGTGCACAGAAGGTGCAAAACAATGAAATAATATGACAAATGTCCTAAAAGAGCAGTATAATACACATCAGCTGCACAGCCACCACACACCATAGTATGTATGGAAAGCCTCAACCCCAGCGCAAGTGTTGCCAAGGAGTGGCGGCAGTGTTCGGCGCCGTAACCATGTATTAGCAGTCAATGCCATACAAATGAGGCAGATAATAGTGAATCGCAAAACCGGCGGTGTAAGGATGGAGCAACGGCGAGCGGTAGTATACCGAGGAGTAGCCTACACGGAATACATGTCAATCGCAGAGGGTGTGCCACTGTAGGAGGAAGCACATTGGAGACCAGCAAACATGGGGTGTACAATGCACATCACAGCAGCAGGACCGGGCGTGTGAGGAAATAGATGCTCTGAGAGTACATAATGCGCGCACAGATGCATGTGCACGAGGATGACTACGTTCTCCAACCCAGTCATGTGACGGCCTCCCCGTCAACAACCACAGATATAGGAAGGTAATGCGGAGAATATGAGGAAATGCGGAAGCAGTGTAATTGGAGCCGTAATGAGCAATCAACACCAATCAATCCAGGAAGGGCAAGCGGCGGCAGCTGACAACTCTGCATGCAGACTCCGCAAAACGGGAAAGGGAGGCATAGGAATGCAAAGATAGTAGGGGATGTAGTAGAAATGCAAAGAGCAAAGAACCGAAATAGCACAGCCAAGTACAGAGGTAACATAACGCGGCGCAGACAAAATGCATCATATGCCATGTGCCTGCATGATGCACTGCAGGCAATAGTAGGTGCAACGTGCAGAAACAGTAATGTAAGATGCAAAGCTAAGCCAATGCAGGCAACTGTAATGTAACACTAAAGGCAATACCGTTGCAGTTGCAACGGTAAAACACCGAAGATAATCCACAGATACGGCTGCACAGACACACCCAATGACATCACCGGGTATACAGCACAACAGTATAAAGTGTGAATGCACACAACACACAGCGTGATTTCCCAAACGCCGCACCGTAGGGTGTAAACACACGGGGAACTTTTAATATGTATATGTTGGGTGCCGCCCGTGGCCGTGATGCATAGGTATGTGTCAGAGACAGACGGAGTTGTGGAGGGTGCCGACAACTACCGTAGGCCTCATAGGAGAAGGAGAGTGTTCAGACCAAGGGTGACCTACCAGGGGCTGCAAGACCTGGAGATAGTAGAGCGCTACAGGGTGGACAGGGACACGTTACAGCAAATAGTGGAGCTGTGCCGGCCGCCTGAGAACAAGAGACAACAGAGGGGAGCCCATCCCAGTGGACACAAAGGTATGTGTGAGCTTGCGAATACTGGCTACAGGTACCTTTCAAAGGCCAACCGGGATATAATGGGCATCTCACAGGCATCAGCATCCAGGGTACTACACCAGTTCCTGGATGCCGTATTCTGACATGCCCATGAGTATATAAACTTCCCCAGATCTCAGGAGGAGTTGGCTAGCAATATGCGCCACTTCACCGTGTGGCACAATACCGGAGGTACTGGGTGCGATAGACTGTACGACATAGAAATCAAGTCACCGCCGGAGCAGGGTAGACGCTACATAAACCACAGGGATACCCTCCATCAATTGCCAGGTCGGTATTGCAATGCGCGGGGCATTATTATGGATGTGTGTGCTGGCAGCCCTGGAAGCTACCACGACTCCCATATCTGGCATGCCTCACAGCTGTATCAGGTATTTGCCAGGGGGGACATCACACAAGGTCACCTTGTGGGGATGCTGGCTATGCACTGGAGCCGTGGATGATGACACCCATCAGAAATGCACACACACACATGCAAGAACGCCATAATGAGGCACACGCACAAACCAGAATAATCATAGAGCGTGTGTTTGGGATGTTGAAATCACGGTTCCGGTGCTTGGATACATCCGGTGGAGCCTTGCAGTACTCTCCAGGCACATGTGCCCACATATTCATAGTATGTTGTATGCTACACAATATGATTCTGCGGAAACAGCTGCTGCAGGGACATAATGGTGTAGAGCCACCAAGTCCGCCACAACTGCCAAGGCAAGCACAGGCACAGGGCGTTCAGCGCCATGAACACACTGTGCCAGCCCCAGTAGGTAGACGGAGGCGTACCCAATATGCCTATGCCTTGGCAAAGAGGGAACGTATAGCACATACTCTGACAGCGTAGGCCCCATGGACTGACACCTCCCTACCTGCACACACAGTGAAATGGACGCCACACAAACATGTCTGCCCGTAATGTGTACCGTATGGGCGGTAATGTGTGACTCCAACATAGGCACCACCCAAACACTGCACACCCAATAGCCAGCGGGCATGGAACGCTAACACCTCAACCGCCGCCCGGTCCTACAGCAGACGGCGTAGCGTATGCTGCCACTTCGGCTAAGTTGACCACATATGTACTTATGTGCATACACAGATACGGAGATAGATATCATCACACACGTAGATATATATGTACACATACACAGATATAAGGTACAACAGGTAAATATGGAATCCCAGGGATGCAAGTTTACAGAGAAGTAAGAGGCGAAATCTCCACATAGTAAACATAGTGAACGACAACCCGATCATCCGGGAGGGTGGGCAGAGCAGGGAACGCCAGCCATGGAAATGTCAACCTGCATCAATGCATATCCGCGGGTCGGGATGATCACCAGGCCACGGTACAGTAATGGGATATGTGCGTGTCATATTCATAGGATATGGATGCGGAGGTACACACCGCCGCCGGCGATGCAGTCAACGTAGGTACTGTGTGAAACCGTCGCGAAGCGGCAATCATACCTCTCAAGTGTATGCGTTATTATGAGGAACGTGCCTCATTTGGGGTCTAAAACAGTTCATGTTCCTCGAAGTTCCTCAAAGTTCCACATTGAAATAGTCTGTCACACATTCATTGTTAGGAATTTATTGAAATGAAATCCTGGTAAATAGAAATTAATCATATTAATTCATTAAAGGTTCTTCTGTATAAGTAAATCAGCATATTTTAACCATCCTATGACCTTCTTAGCTGAAGTTGTTAGTAAGCCATTAGTATGTGTTCCACATTTTGCCCATTTGTCCCATATTATGAAGGTGTGTGTTCCTCATTTTGGAAATGGAAGGTTGAGAGCTATGGCGGCAATATGTGTATGTGTGAGGTGAGGTTGTCGTGTGTTCCGCTGTGTGTGTGTGTAATGTGTGTGCCACTGTAAAATGTGTATGTAGGTGACAAGTCACAGGCGGAGAGGAATAACATGCGTAGGCATACAGTACAGGAAACATAGGCGTATGTACAGCAGTACCCACAAAGTAGTAGTGACAGCTCCTCAGTGGCTAGGCGTGGCGGCGTAAAAAGCGATGCAAAGCGGAAATGTCCCAGAATGTACCACAGGACCATAGCCAACAGGAGATTCAAAGGACGATGTACAAACCATGACCGTATGTATGGCGGCCATATGGTAGACACAACCGATATCGCCGGCAGCGTTACACAGCATCAGGCATGTACGGCGAAAACGCATGTGCTATCCCGGCAACGATCGTGGCCACCTACCGTCCCGTAAATACCGCTGTGTGTTCCACGACTGTTAAGTAAGCAAGCGCCACACGAATAGGAGGCAACCGGTAGCATACAGGCCGTCCCAAGTACAGGACCACAATCACCGTAACTATCAGTGACAAAATGCCAATGGATAGTAGGCACGCATTTAACAACCGCAGATATATAACCGATGTGAAGGAGGAATACATGCAGGAAGCACACATGCAGGCGATACCGACAACACACGACATCAACAAAACAAACAGACCCAGAACAACAGACAGGTAACCTGCAGCTCCCCAAGCAGGGATGGAGCACACACACAAGCATATCGTGTATGTATAAATGCAAGACCCACACCCTGTACCCGTCACCCACATCCGCAGATATACCCCATCGCACATATCAAAGGGATACCAGCCGAAACCGTAGCAAAAACATACAGGCAGTCAATGACAGCGGCATACCCGCAACAAGCCGCGTGGGAAACACTAGCAGCAGCTGATGCATCCCTGCATCCGTCGTGTACAGGAATATAACAGCTATGTTACACATCTGAATGCACAACGCCATCAACAGATGCCGCCTGGACACGGACACCCACATGTCGAACAAAATACCATACCCAACACACACAATCCACGGCTAACACCACAGCGAAATGTACCTGACACCACACATAGCGGATGCAGTCACACAAGCATGATACAATACATACCATCCCCACGAAGGTATTGCAAATAACCAACGCCACACGAGGAATGAACCATGGCCTAGTTCCGCCAGAACGCACGAATGGAGGAGGATCACCGGTGATATGCGCATAAGTACACACCGAGGAACAGCTATTGGCGTGATGAACCCACATGCCTCAGGTAACGGCGAATATAAGGAAGACTCCTGGATATTCAAACCGTATGTTCATACCGAACAAATAGTGAAGACAAAACAAGGAGTATCAAGCAAGTAGTGACGAATACAGAACCAAAGGCCAGAAAGGTATGTCGAACCCACGAGATGTACTGGTGTGTAACGATGATCACGTGATGACGAATCTGCACTGTATGTGAATGGTGTGTGTAAGTGAAGATACCTGTCCATCAGGCAGAGAGTGGTGAAAGGTGGTTATGTAATGCTAAGCCGCGGAGCATACAAACGACTGTGGACAACGTGTGCACAGCAGTGGGACAACATGTACACAGCTGGGATAACCCAAGGTCCGCCATAGGGATTTCAAACACAGAACAATGCCACCACCCACGCTGATGCTGGCAGTGGATATCCAACAATGAAGTACCACAGCAGGGGATAGGAAATGTATGTATAGTGTCACAGCACACATGTGTATGGGCATATACCGTCGATGTCATACGGAATGTGCGCATGACATGCACGTATGCCTCGCAGTAGGGGTGACCATGTCAATTATGTGTAATGCAAAGCTGTCATGATGGATATGTTCAGAAATCATATACAGTATCACAGGCATAGCATGCATGATGGAGGGATGGCCTAATGTTATGTACATAAACAGGATATGTATGGCCTGCACATATGGGACAGAGTAGTAGCAGAATAGGTACCGAAATGGAGGAACAGCAAGTAACCGTGTCCAAACGTTCTGTAGCAGGTGCAATGTGTGCAACAATGATGTCCGGCAGGGCCGTGTGTAAACACATGTGCAATGTACACAGTAGTGTCACCCCCCCCCCCACAGTAGTGTCCACTGAACAGCAGAGGTGGATGTCAACTGTATGTCTATACAGTACTTCCGCTGTGGTGGTACCATGGGTCTGTGTCACCCTACCAGCAAGGGAGCTATCACATGCCAGTGACACAGTGTGTCCCTGTGGGATGTGCACAGGACCTATGTCCCACAGCACGGTGTGTGTCCAGTCTGCGGAGGTCACACAGACGCCCAGGCTGAGCAATGTGGCATGTGTGCACACATGCAGGAGTGCTCCATTCACCCTGCCCACTGCAAACGCCATGTAGGAGTACTACATGCATCAGTAATGTGGAGAACATGGCCCATGCCAGAGTAGATGCCCCCCTGTGTTAGTGGTATGCAGGTGAGTACAGATGTGTTTCACGACTGTCATTTGCATATGTAAACTGTCTGAGCCGGGTACACATCACGGCATGACTATACTGTGACATGTAAAGTTGTATCCATTGTGTAAGGTACACCACACATGTGTCATTGTAACACTGCCTGCACATGTGTGTATGGCACAGGTACAAGTGCACCCAATGTATCAGCTAGACATACAGTCCAGAAATGTGGCCCTGCACATGTGTATCCACGCCATAGTGGAATATGGCAACCACAGCACCATGTGGGGCATGTGTGTGTACAGCAACCATGTACAATGTGATATGCATGTATGGGGACAGTATCCATGTGATACACAGTGCATGACTGTCACTATGCAAAGGTGATGTGCATGCACTATGTGTGATGTAACTGATGCAATGACATCTACATGATATAACTGCCACACCGACACCTGTATGGTTGTTAGCAGTATGAGTAGGTTGAGCTACAATGCAGCCAGGTATGTAGATGTGGTATATGTAGGCATGGACAGTACTCTGTGACAGCATGTAGTGTATGTAAGCAAATAGTGAGCATGAGGGGCCACATGACTGAGGACTGTGCAATGTCACATGTACCTGACATGTTGTAGTTAGCATGATATGCCTGCACCACTGTGTGACCTGCACAGGAGTCACATGGCGTAACATCCTGAGACATAGGGTACGATGCGATGCTGGATGCCGACACTGGCAATACCATAATGTGGAACGGTGCTGAAGGGCAAAGAGCGGATAATGTCTGAATTGTCACCCTCTGTACCACACCAACCACCCATGCAGTGGTATGACAGGTGGCCAGCATGTGGATGTGGTGTGCTGTGGCGCACAGAAGCACAACAAGGGTGCCAGTAAAGGCATGGAGGTCGTCAATGAGTGTGTGGAGCATGTATGTGAGGATGTGGCCCAGTGCCATACTGAATGGCCCAGTCATGGGTGTACAAATGCAGCCCCATACGTGCAGTGCAGTACCACCCATGTGTACTGTGATAGATGTGGTAGTATGGTGGTCAGGGTACACAACGTCCATGAACGGGCTAGCAGTCAATGCAGTGTGCTGCTGCAGAGACATATAACAGCCAGGTTTGCGGGATACAACAACTACGGAGATTGGAGGTGACATTGGGACCGTGTCCGAGGACATAACGTGTGCATGGCAGTACCATGTATGTGTCCACAGGGTTAATACAATGTCCAGCCATGGATTGGAACCCTGTAGTGAGTGAGAGTGTGTATTGTCGGTAGGTACCCCATTGGCAGGCGCGATGCCAGCAACATCTGTGTTGGCAATGCCTGCATGAGTGTTGTATGCTGCATTGAATGTGGATATAGCCAAACAGCAGAGACATACCACCACACTGTGTGAGGGCCCACACTGCAATGTATGGCAGTCGTGTGTAGGTAGCTAGCTGTGGAGTATGTGATGCACCATGAGGACCCACCATGACTGTCAAGTGATGCACCACACACATGTGAACATAACTACCGTGCAACAGCCTGCACATGTGCATGGAACAGGAATACCACTGTGGCGTCTGTGAAAAGGCCATTACCACCATGTATCTGTGTAGAATAGCATGGTCCCTACCAGTGCGTAAATGTAGTGGAAGTGCACTGTGATATGTGTTGGCATAGTCAATTATACTGTCCATCGTCGGGGTGCCATGCCATCAACTACCTCTGTCAGTGGATGTTGGTATTACCGGCTGTAGAGCGTATGTACTATGCATGCTGCGATGGTCGTGTGTCTAGGGCATGGCTAGCAGGGCCGAGAAGCATGGATGTTCAGCAAACAGAGGGGGGATGTCTGTAGGTATAGCACACAGACACATGGAGGTATGGTGCATGCCGAGGGTAGTGTAGGTATGGTATGTGTCGTGTAATGTGTCACCCAGCTATGCGTACTGCATGGCCAAGCATGTGTGGGTACATGGGAGTCCATACTAGGGAAGTGCGTGTTGCTGTCAGTACATGGCAGTAGCAACTGTCCCAGGTGCAATGTACAGTATGACAACATGGCCAGCATGCAACCTGTGGTGTACAGTGTATTCACCGTCGCGTGTCACAATGTGTGTAGCGGTCACGAACATGGGTATCTGAACATGGATTACCTATGATGCAATGTGTCTCGGGAATATACAGTATGTGTGTAAATCACTGTGTGGTGTGTGAACCACCCACCCGTGTGTGTTGCAGTCCAGGTATGTGCCTGGGAGGTATGATCTGTGTACAATCTGTACTCGCAGGTGTGCTGTGTAGGTCATGGAGGCAGGTCCCAGGCACTGCAGATAAATGACATGTGTGCCGTACTGTGTGTGCAGTGCTTGTGTACAGCACAGTGGAGGGTGTAAGCATTGTCACACATCACTGCATGCTGTGCCTGCCTGTGACAGCCCTGCCGGAGACACACATGTGACACTGCTGCACAGGCAGCATAGCATAGCATGTGAAGATGTACATGTGGGCTGCACACCTTAGGCAGATGTCTGCAGGTCATGTGTGCCATGGTAGTGTGGTTGAACACGACTGTCAGACTGGACAAACACCACATGCCTGCATAAGTACAGTATGACCATAGTCAACAGTCCCAGTGACAGAGTAGGCCAATGTACAATATCCCTGTGTGCAGACCACTGGCTACCGGACACCTGGCTAGATACACACCCGGAGGGTTAATTCACCATTGAGCCATCACATGTCCCAGTCCATGTGGCCTGTACAATGTCATCACAGGGTGTTCACAATAGCAGGTGGCAAGGCAGACACGGTGTACCAGGTGATGTGTCATGCGTGCATATGTTGAGTAGCACAGCCGTTCACATGTCCGTAACATACTGGTGCACGATGTATACTGTTACATGATGTGTGGAACTGCACTGTCACCCACTACAGGGCCATCTGACACAGGTGTGTTGTGACATGTGTAACCCATGTTTGCACAGGATACACACTGCTGGTGTAGGCAGCCATGCTGGTGGCTACCAGTGGTACATGCAGTGGTCATACAGCCATACTGCACACAGTGTTCATGCAGGAATGTCCATTGTCGTGGACGATGTGCTGCTATGTGAAGGTAGGTGTGTGTTGTGAATGTTACACATCCAGATGACACCATCTGGCGCAGTCATGGTCATCAACACCATTACACACATCCACAGCAGTCAAAACCCAGTCCTGACAATGTGTGTCAGTCACCCTCGCACTGTGTGACATATGTGCACATGGCGGAACACCTCCCACTGTCATCTAAGATGGCTACATGATGTCCGGAATGTGCTGTGAAAATGTACAATGCTGGTAGCCCAGTGAAGTACATGGAATCACACACAGTACGCTATGGCAGCCATGTAAACCATGCACAACAATGACCACCCAACAGACACAAACAATGCATTGACACGTGGAACATGTGCACATGACAACCCCCAATGAGGTATGTTGCACATATTGATGTACAATTGTCATCTATGGCCATAGCATGGATGCAGACGCACATACCCCACAGGTAGTACCACGTGATGTAGGTAGGGGGCATTGCACGTGTACATGTGACAGTAGCTGTGCAGCCACATGTCCTGCATAGCCGTCATGTAGGGGTAGCTGTGGCATGTGACCGCTGGACATGCCCATACAATTGACCATGTCCCACAGGAGATGTGTTATGTGTGTACCACATGTGATGTGCCGACAACAAGCTGTGACGTGTACGGCTGCCGGTCTACCTGTGTGACATCGTCTGTGATGGGTGCAAAGGCATATAGTATCGTATTGCATGCCCACAAGCCCCACATAGGTGCATAGCCTGAACATACAATACAAGGAGGGTGTGGGATGATAGCAACCCACAGGAGGAGATGGAATGCGGGCAGACCACAACCACATGTGCGCACGGGTGTTCACGTCCACGACACATGAGCATCTGAGAGGCTAGCGTTACAGCTGTACAGGGTTGCATGCATATATGTTCAGCAACATCTCTGTGTGTCCCACCACTGGCCCGTGGACCGATGGACACCAACCAAATGTGCAGATATGATATTTGCACAGCACATCACAGATGCCTACTGTACAACAGGCTTACCGTGTAGACATGTGCACAGTAGGTCTGCGCCAGCTGCAGTCAAACACGTTATGTGCTGAACCACACCAATAGTCCAGGCCATGCCACAGATGGACGTGCATGCATCTGTGTATGTATGGCTGTGAATGTCTCCGGCATAGCAGTATAGCTGTGTCACCGTTGTGAACAACAATATGAATGGGTTGTATGTGTGAGGGGTGCGTCATACGTGTATGGTCAGATCGATGATACCATCACTGACCCTGCTATGTGAACATCCCTGTCCCCATACATGGATACCTATGCTGTGCCCAACACCACATTCACAGAGGGAGGGATGGCGGTGTGTAGTGCAGCAGCAGACATGGGGTGGCAGCAGGCACTGGATGTACACATATGTGGTACCCACATCAGTGCAGGCAACCATCCATGTGCACGGGATAGCGGTGTGTGTCCACATACAGCACTGTGTTGATCAATATCACAGCACATAGCACCTGCCAGGGTTACAGTGTATGCATGGATGTGTGATACCTGCATGCACCTGACACACCCTCAGCAAGCAGTGTGCAGCATACCTTGCTTGAGGCCGGTGTCCACACCATGGTGATAGACATGTTGAATGTCCATATACACATAGCAATGACAAATGGAATGGACAGCCACCCTGCCAATAACGTCAACCCCCAGGTGGATCACAACCCAGTGCCATGTATGTGGCATACCCTGCCATACCATGCAGCCCTGCCCAGCAAGGCTGCATGAGCTATCACAGTCCTACATGGTGCAATGGACAAATGACACTCTCACTATCAACCATACACAGCAGTAATGTGGCGGTGATGCACCCTGTGGTGTTACAAGTGCGGTGTGTTGCTCTGGAAAATGTGTGTGTGTACATGCTATGCATGGCCTTTCCTGCTAATGTGTCATGGTTACACAATGCCCTATGTCTATCACATGTGCAACACAGGTGAGCTGTGGCAAGTTGTCCAACACCCGTACAGTGCTGTGTGGATGTACATGGCACAACACATGCATGTGCAGGTGTCCATGTGTATGTGTACAGTGCCACTGCTGACGTTCACAATGGCTACAGACGTGATGTTTACTGACATATACACAGCGTCCAGGTGAACAGTAGCACCGACGTCACATGGGGACCTATGCCAACTGATATGGACACAGGTGCAGCCAGGTGCACATGTCCACAGCAGGCTAACATCTACATGGTGCGTGTACAGTGTGATGGGGTGGCACACAGATATGATGTGACACCCACTGCTCAATGGTGTGAAGCCAACACATCGGCTGTGTCACCGCCATGATGCCTTTCACAGATTACTGTGCAGATGATGTACATGTCATAGCAATGTATTTCCAACAGTATGCCAGCACAGCAGTGTAACTTTGACCTGCCACCATCATTATGTCTTACAGATAATGCCATGTTCCCGGCTTCCCGCATTCACCCGTCAGGAGGATGAGGTGATTATACCATACCTGCATACAAATCATGACATCCTATTCAGTCATGCGCCACAGCAGGCACAGGAACGAGAGGAGATGTGGCAGGAGATGTGCAGGAGGGTGAACAGCCTGGGCGGACACAACCGCAGTTACCAGCAGATCCGCAGGCACTGCACAGACCTGATCCGGCATGCAAGACAGCGTGCCACTGCAATCGCCAGACAACAACGTGGGACAGGTGGTGGCCCACCAACCCAGCCCCCACTCACAGCCACGGAGGAGCTCCTGGCCAGTCTGGGTACACCCACGGAACAACATGCAGAAACTCTTGCGTCCATCGTGGAGGTGGGTGTCCTGCAAACTATGAGGTCTGAGCTGCCTGGTAAGTCAGTGTTGCATGTCTGTATGATAAGCGACGTGGGAGTGGGTGTCATAGTACAACACATAATATAGCAACACATGCCAGCTATATGGCCACACAAGATGCATACTACAGTATGCTATGTTGTGTTACCAGACATGTGCATAGCAGATGCAAACTCACAGATGCATGATGTGACATGCACAGTGCTGACTGTGGCGATAGTGATGGATAATGTGTATACCTTTGTGTCATTCCTTTACAGATACGTCTGGCGTGTCGCAAAGACAAGGGTCTGTCGCAGGTAAGTCTGTTGCTAGTCAAAGGCATGATACGGTGTATTGATATTCCCCATGTGTCCAGGTATGACATGCACACCTGTGTGTGCCCCAGTCACGGTATACAGGTTGCACCACCCGACACACACACCACCCATGTACAGTAGATACAACCGTTAGCGTAGAGTGGCATGACACCACACAACCTATTGGTGTGTTACGTGCAGTCAGCTATGCATACAATGGTGTCGGTGTTCCACAATGGCTGCATGTGTAGTATGCATTGGTATGCCTCTGCAGTATGCACACAGTACCACATAGTGAGCTGTGATTTGGCCAGAGCACAGGTGTTACCAATGTGACCTATGCCCCTGCATCGGTGCACACGTGACATGGCACATACCATGTCCCATGCACGTGGATGTCTGTCTGCAACATTTTCACACCATGACATGACCTATGCACGACATGGCAGACATCCACACTGTCTGCATATCCGTAGGGAATGTGACACCTCAGACTAGTATGGTTGTATGTGACATGGGCCACCACAGGGCCGTGTGCACGATGTCCACCACACACAATTGTCAATGACCCAGACAGACAAGGCCATGGCCGATACCTACAGGCATGTTGTCACACAGTACATCTACAGTGGGTATTCACTATTGCACCCTGTACACACATAGTGGCCTCATCACTGTAGTGGACCCCCTGGACATCCGATGTGATACACCAGTGACATGGAATGCCTGTCCACAGCTACTACAGGTGCCACCATTGTCCACCATATATGTGCTGCTGAGCAGCTGAACTGATTGTCAGACATGGCAATGTAATGCGTCCAGGTCACGCATCGCACAGAAACATACCTGTGTCCTGCTACTGTGCAGTGGCACAGTGCCTGCACTCCACACTGTACAGCTATGTATACAGCTCACACCAACCGCACCTGCACAGACATCCCTGTTACCCATACATTGTATTTGTAGACTGTACACATAACACTGCACTGTGACAGCTGTTGTGATGTGGTGCATGTGGTGGGACACCATTGTCACATGTCCACATGATACCGCACATGTTTGCAGTGTACATGACATAGTGTCGGCAGACATGTGTAGTGTCAACTCGCCTGTGGCCACACGGTGTATCACGGTGATGCATGCAAACTACCATGAATGTGTGTACTGCATGCCTACTAAAAGACACCTGCCTGTTGTAGTGTACCCACCAGGGCAGTGTGCATACTGCCACTATGAATGTCTGGTCTGCATTCACTGGTCTGTGCTGTGGGAATGCTGCATGCCACCTGCAACATCACATGCATGATGTGTCTGTGTGTGTGTGTGTGTGTGTGTGTGTGTGTGTGTGTGTGTGTGTGTGCATGTCTGTATTGTAACGGATGGTATGTCTTTGTATTGACAGGTGCTGTAGGTGAGTTCCCCTCCTGCGGGCCATCTGAGGCTAGTGTCCACACAGATACTAGTGGTGATGACCATGTGCATGAGGCACAGGCAGGGTCGTCACAGGCAGACACTGTGCCATTGGAGAACATCACACTTACGTCCCATTCATCCCTGCACACGGTTCAGATGCCGACACATACCCCAACACCATTGCCCATGGATGACGGTCAGTCAGCGTCTGTTGGCACCGAGCAGGAATGTGTGGTGGCTGCAGAAGGTGTGGCTACACACGATGTTGCCAGTGCAATGACTGGTGCAGTGCCACACAGGCATGTGTTAGGTGCTGCTCGTAGGGGGAGCACCGCTAGACATACACCTGCCGTACAGGGTGCAGCAGCTGGTATAACCAGACGCATGTTCCAGACTGTAATGGCGGCACAGGCACGTGCCGAATGGCAGAACCTGGAAGGGCAGAGGCTGCAGAGGTCTGCAATCCGTTCCTTGAATGACAACATCCAGTCATTGGCAAATGCCCAACAGCATCTTGCCGATGTTCTGGATAGGAGATTGGGTGAGATGGCTGGGATCCTTGACCGAGGCATGGCCATCCGTGAGCGTGAGCTGTCTGAGCTGGAACACATGGTAGGGGTGAGGCATAGGGCACGTGGGTGTGGGCCAGTAACACCAACAGGTGCAGGTTAGTGTGTGTGTGCCACCTCCCATGCCCACCCACACAGTGCTGGTAGCAGCAGCAGTGCAGCTGCTACTACACCAACCACACCAGGACACAGCAGGCCAACTGGACGTGGCCCTGGACGGCCCCGGCGTGGGCATGTTTCCAGCGGACATGTGACATCGGAGAGTGGACAGTCTGTATCTCCACCCGGTAGTGCCCGTGCGACCCCAGGCAGGCGCGGGTCACATCGCCGCAGGCGGACACAGTGAGCCGTAACACCTGCACTGTACAGTCTGGGGCTGTCAAGCATAACCCGTGTAGGCATCACAGATGACTGAACCATGTACACACAAACCCACACACAGCAAACACAACTGTAGGGCTCCACCACATCCACATGCAATCTACACAGTCATGCCCAGTCAATGCACAGGCCCTTACACACACACATGATGTCATCCATTGGTACAGCCCATGCCTGTGGCACACATATCACCCTGTGCATATGATGAAGTCTCTGCCGCAGAACTGTGAGCTACACCATTGGTGCACGGTTATGCAGACATATTCTGATGCACAGGGTGGACAAGATAGTGAGAGGTGTATGTGATACCTGTGTCCGCATAGTACGTGACGTGTATGTTGTGGTGTGTGTGTATGGCTGGTGACAGGTGTGTATGTGATGTGGGTTGTGCACTGACATCATGCAGCAGACATACCATGTAGGGCAGGTGCAGCATTCATTGATCTGTGTACACAGTATGCGTGGTGGTTACATGTGTAGCACCATGTTGGTTCAGTTAACCCGTATGACAATGATGGTGTACTTGCATGTGCCTACTGGGAGCACTGTTATTAGTTCCCACGTGTAGTCATGGGGTACCCACAGGCATGTCTGGCAACATCAGCATAGTACAGGTACCCGCAACTGGCATGGACCCCTACATAGGTACATAGGCGCACATGTACATACCAGGCTATGTCCCCTATGACATGTGTAGACCTAGCATGACTGTGTGTGGCTGCTAACACCCCTTAGGATGGGGATGCCACATGCATCAGTCCCCAGTCCCTCGTCCAGCACTGACACACAGATGATGCCTGGCGCATAACTATGTTCACACATCCACACATCATGAGTACTCCTGGACGAAGGCAGTCAGGGCCTTTCCTTAACTTGGGCTGGCACTCCTCTCCATGTCATAGGGGGTCTCTGGCCATTGATCCTGTTCCCCCAGCACGTCCCACTCATCTTTGTGGTGAGGTGTGTGACAGTCGCTTCTGTGCCCGTGTTTGCCTGGAGCCTAGGAGGTGAAATATGCCCATGTCACCCAGGTCGGACATGGCCGTGTATGCCAGGCACAGATCACCACAGAGCAGATGTGCTGGGAAGGTATACAGCTGGAGTACCCTTGGTCATGCAGCTTGTGACACATGTCCTAGCACCGTCATCCCTGCGTTGTGGAACGTTTGTGGTCCTTCCGAGTGCTGCAGGTGTCAGCTTAGATACAGGCCAGATGTACCATCGTACGCAGTCATTGCTGTGGTGTGTGATGTGTACAGGGGTACAATGAACACCCCTGATGTGGATGCGATTCCTTCCAGACCAGGTGGCCACAGTGGAATGCCTTCACACACACATTGCCATTGTGTGTGTTGACAGAGGTTACCGACAGGTGTGTTACCCATTTCCATGAACATGTCCACCATTTTGAATGGCTTACTACCTACATGTTACATTGGGCCGAACATGTCCTTCACACTGGGTAGGTCTGCACCTTCTCTGGCATGTAGCAGCAGGCCATGGCTCTGGCACCAGTTATCCATGTCTATTACGCCCTAGGTGGATGTCCGTGTCACATGGGGTGTTGGGTATGGTGGCTGGTGTGTAGCCATCTGCATACCTTGTCTGCCACAATCCCCCATGATTGCATGCACATTTGAAGGTCGAATGCCGTATGGCAGGGGGCCCAGGACTGAGCCCTGTGGGCCTCCACTGGAGACCAGATATGTGTGTGACACAGCGCCAGGAACACCAACCCTGTGTGGTGTGACCTCCAACCTTTCTGAGAACCATCGGGTGACATATGTCCCCACATGTACGCTGGCAAGCCTTTCCATGAGTCCCATGTGGAGTGTACTCTGAACTCTCCCACCAGGTCATGGTACTGTGTGCAAACCCGCATATCCCCATCAATGGCCTTGGTGACCACTCCAGACAGGACGAGCAGGTTCGGGAGGCAGGATCCACCCTTGACTATGTTGTTGTGGGTATGTTCCGGTATTGGCTGTACACCGCTGTCTGTATCCATGGGCACCTGTATGGACCTCCACACAGCTTTGCAGACAAGGCTTGTCAAGCTGATAGGGTGTGGCTGTCTACAGTCCAGAAGAGCACTACCCTGGCATAGTGGGACCACAGATGCCATATGCCATCCATCGGGGACATAGCCCATAGTAAGGCTAACATGACACAGTGGCCTCATGTGTGGGTCGAGGGCCTCAATGAGGATGGGTAGCACACAGCCAGGGACACCATCAGTGCCCATTGGTGCTGTGTCAACCGCCATAGAGTTATGAGATCACTCCAGGCCATATGAGATGTTTTGGAGGCTACACTCTGGTGGGATGGATATGTCCCCTCTTGGGGGGGGGGGGGGTGGATGTATGCATGGAACATGTCCGCTGGTTTGTAGACAATGTCTGTGGGTGCAGTGACCGTTGTACCATTCTGGAACATTTCCGGGCAAGTCTGTGTGCCCCAACCATGTCCTTACCACAGTTAGGGAAGGCCCTATGGTTGTCTCATGTGCCCTCTGCAGTACCACTCCCACAAGCGGCCGTGGATGATTGTATGTGTGGCCATATGGTGACGCCGGTATGAATGGGAGATGGTTTCCCTGGTACTGACATTGCTCTGTCATGTATTAGCTCCAACTGTTGATGTACAGCTTGTCAGTGGCTGGGGTCCACCACACCATGTGCCTACCTGTGGTGGACAATGTCCTGATGTTATCATGTTCGCCTGGTGCAGACATGCATGGGGGTGCTCAGAGAAGGCATTAAGTAGGCGGTTGGCAGTCTGGCCTGTGTTCAACACTGGCATGGAGGGCTTGTAGGGTACCACACCGGTCGTATGATGTGTGTGGTTTGTTGTGTAGAGGTCATCACTTAGGTCCCCCATGCCGGTGTTGGGTGCAGGATGTGGATGACCAGTGGATCCACTATATGGTCTGGCATCACCATTGAGGGCTGTACATCCTGTGTGGGGCATATCCTCACCATGTGTGATGGGCAGAACTGTTAGACATCCCCCTCTAGTGTGTATGGTGCATGGCTGTTTAACAGTGGCCAGGTGTGAGAACACCTGGGCCCGGTGGCGTAGTGTGTTGTGCCATGGGTAATGTTCCCAGTCTATGTATGGGTGGTTCATGTCACCCAATACGGTGCTGTTGAGAGCATGCACACTCACCAGTGTCCTCAGGACGTCTGTGCAGGTATCCTGTGTTTGGGAGGGTTGTCTGTAGCATGCAAGAAACTGTAGGCCAGTCCTACCCATGGTTAATTGCACCTAGATATTCCCTCGCTGCAATGGCCATGTCTGTGGCATGGCGGGTTGCTGTTGTGTGGCTGGACACACACGACGGTCCACATTCCGCCACCCCTGCCACCGCACCATGTGTATGCATGTCTGCTCTGTGCCGAGTCTAAGTGTCTGAGCATGCCCAGTAGGCAGCTGTGTAGATAGACACACAGCACAGTGCACACCGCGACTGCAGTTATACCCGGGTGCATGCCTGCATCCCCTTCGAACGGCCACGTCTGTGGCATGGCCAGGTTGCTGTTGTGTGGCTGGACACATGATGGTCCACATTCCGCCACCCATGCTGTCGCACCATGTGTATGCATGTCTGCTCTGTGCCGAGTCTAAGTGTCTGAGCATGCCCAGTAGGCAGTGATGTACTGATCAGTGGTTACTTGGTATTCCCGACTGCAGCACTAACGTGTTACTGTCACGGCGACCTTGGGATGGTAACAGGCTGTGTGACTGCACACTCTGACATAATTCCGATCGGGCATTGCCTCTGCAAATGATACCACCCACGTAGGGGTATGCCTCCTGACAGCTCTGCTCAGTAAACTCGGTGGCCGTTCTGTAAATGCTTCATACTGTAGTGTGTTCATGTAGATAGGTATGTTCGCCTCGGCCCTTCCGTGTGTGTGTGTGTGTGTGTGTGTGTGTTTCCAGCTGCCTCTGCAAATGAACATGCTTTTAGACGCTTCGCAACACATACCTTGGCTATTGCCAGCTATTGTCTTGCGGGTGATGTCACCAGCCTAGAAGTATGCCTCTGACAGCTCTGCTCAGTAAACCTCGGTAGCGTTCTGTAAATGCTTCATACTGTAATGATTTCATGTAGATAGGCGTGAGGTTCGGCTCCGGCCCTCCGGTGTGTGTGTGTGTGTGTGTGTGTGTGTGTGTGTGTGTGTGTGTGTGTGTGTGTGTTACCAGCTGCCTCTGCGAATGAACATGCTTTTAGACGCTTCGCAACACATACCTTAGCTATTGCCAGCTATTGTCTTGCGGGTGATGTCACCAGCCTAGAAGTATGCCTCTGACAGCGCTCTGCTCAGTAAACCCGGTAGCGCGTTCTGTAAATGCTTCATACTGTAGTGAGTTCATGTAGATAGGCGTAGGTTCAGCTCCCGGCCCTTCCGTGTGTGTGTGTGTGTGTGTGTGTTTCCAGCTGCCTCTGTGAATGAACATGCTTTTAGATGCTTCGCAACACATACCTTGGCTATTGCCAGCTATTGTCTTGCGGGTGATGTCACCAGCCTAGAAGTATGCTTCTGACAGCGCTCTGCTCAGTAAACTCGGTAGCCCGTTCTGTAAATGCTTCATACTGTAGTGAGTTCATGTAGATAGGCGTAGGTTCGGCTGCCGGCCCTTCCGTGTGTGTGTGTGTGTGTGTGTGTGTGTGTGTTTCCAGCTGCCTCTGCGAATGAACATGCTTTTAGACGCTTCGCAACACATACCTTGGCTATTGCCAGCTATTGTCTTGGCGGGTGATGTCACCAGCCCAGAAGTATGCCTCTGACAGCTCTGCTCAGTAAACTCGGTAGCGCATTCTGTAAATGCTTCATACTGTAGTGAGTTCATGGAGATAGGCGAGGTTCGCCCCGCCCTTCCGTGTGTGTGTGTGTGTGTGTGTGTGTGTGTGTGTGTGTGTGTGTGTGTTTCCAGCTGCCTCTGCGAATGAACATGCTTTTAGACGCTTCGCAACACATACCTTGGCTATTGCCAGCTATTGTCTTGCCGGTGATGTCACCAGCCTAGAAGTATGCCTCTGACAGCGCTGTGCTCAGTAAACTCGGTAGCACGTTCTGTAAAGGCTTCATACTGTAGTGAGTTCATGTAGATAGGCGTAGGTTCGGCTCCCGGCCCTTCCGTGTGTGTGTGTGTTTCCAGCTGCCTCTGCGAATGAACATGCTTTTAGGCGCCGAACACATACCTTGGCTATTGCCAGCTATTGTCTTCGGGTGATGTCACCAGCCTAGAAGTATGCCTCTGACAGCGCTGCTCAGTAAACTCGGTAGCGCGTTCTGTAAATGCTTCATACTGTAGTGAGTTCATGTAGATAGGCGTAGGTTCGGCTCCCGGCCCTTGTGTGTGTGTGTGTGTGTGTGTGTGTGTGTTTCCAGCTGCCTCTGCGAATGAACATGCTTTTAGACGCTTCGCAACACATACCTTGGCTATTGCCAGCTATTGTCTTGCGGGTGATGTCACCAGCCTAGATGTATGCCTCTCTGGCGCTCTGCTCAGTAAACTCGGTAGCGCGTTCTGTAAATGCTTCATACTGTAGTGAGTTCATGTAGATAGGCGTAGGTTCGACTCCCGGCCCTTCCGTGTGTGTGTGTGTGTGTGTGTGTGTGTGTGTGTGTGTGTGTGTGTGTGTGTGTTTCCAGCTGCCTCTGCAAATGAACATGCTTTTAGGCAGCTTTGCAACACATACCTTGGCTATTGCCAGCTATTGTCTTGCGGGTGATGTCACCAGCCTAGATGTATGCCTCTCACAGCGCTCTGCTCAGTAAACTCGGTAGCTCGTTCTGTAAATGCTTCATACTGTAGTGAGTTCATGTAGATAGGCGTAGGTTCGGCTCCCGGCCCTTCCGTGTGTGTGTGTGTGTGTGTGTTCAGCTGCCTCTGCGAATGAACATGCTTAGACGCTTCAAACACATACCTTGGCTATTGCCAGCTATTGTCTTGCGGGTGATGTCACCAGCCTAGAAGTATGCCTCTGACAGCGCTCTGCTCAGTAAACTCGGTAGCGCGTTCTGTAAATGCTTCATACTGTAGTGAGTTCATGTAGATAGGCGTAGGTTCGGCTCCCGGCACTTCCGTGTGTGTGTGTGTGTGTGTGTGTGTGTGTGTGTGTGTGTGTGTGTGTGTGTGTGTGTGTGTGTGTTTCCAGCTGCCTCTGCGAATGAACATGCTTTTAGGCGCCGCAACACATACCTTGGCTATTGCCAGCTATTGTCTTGCGGGTGATGTCACCAGCCTAGAAGTATGCCTCTGACAGCGCTGTGCTCAGTAAACTCGGTAGCGCGTTCTGTAAAGGCTTCATACTGTAGTGAGTTCATGTAGATAGGCGTAGGTTCGGCTCCCGGACCTTCCGTGTGTGTGTGTGTGTGTGTGTGTGTGTGTGTGTGTGTGTGTGTGTGTGTGTTTCCAGCTGCCTCTGCGAATGAACATGCTTTTAGACGGCTTACGCAACACATACCTAGCTATTGCCAGCTATTGTCTTATGGTGATGTCACCAGCCTAGAAGTATGCCTCTGACAGCTCTGCTCAGTAAACTCGGTGGCGTTCTGTAAATGCTTCATACTGTAGTGAGTTCATGTAGATAGGCGTAGGTCGGTCGCCCTTCCGTGTGTGTGTGTGTGTGTGTGTGTGTGTGTGTGTGTGTGTGTGTGTGTGTGTGTGTGTTACCAGCTGCCTCTGCGAATGAACATGCTTTTAGATCGCACTTTGTAACACATACCTTGGCTATTGCCAGCTATTGTCTTACAGGTGATGTCACCAACCTAGAAGTATGCCTCTGCAGCGCTGTGCTCAGTAAACTCGTGGCGCGTTCTGTAAAGGCTTCATACTGTAGTGAGTTCATGTAGATAGGCGTAGGTTCGGCTCCCGGACCTTCCGTGTGTGTTTTTGGGCGTTTCCAGCTGCCTCTGCGGATGAACATGCTTTTAGACGGTTCAAAACACATACCGTGCCTACCAGCAGCCATTCCTGTACGGTTGTTGCCACCCACCTGTACATGTGCCTCTGCTGGTGCTGTACTCGGTGGTCCACGTAGCGCATACCATACCTGTGTTGTACGTTTGTGCGGTTGGGTATGTGGGGGTGTGGTCAATCATCATGCGTGCCACATGTGTGTGTGTTTTCCAGGCTCCCAGCTGCATGGGTTCATACAGTATGGCTTTAAGGTTTACGCGGAACACCCATAACCTGGCGCCATCCTTGTGTTTGTGGATGGCGGGATGCAGCTCGTGTACTGCCTGTGTGCTTTTGCTGGTCGGCGACCTCCGTAGCGTGTTCTCCACGTGCACCCTACTATGGTGTGGTGGGGTGCTGCTGTGTACATTACACTGACGGGCCTGCCGGATGTGTCCGTCTGTATCTCTTTCTTTGTATATCTATGTACCTATGTTGTGGACGTACCGCTGCTCTACCATGGACAGCTGTCTTCCCCATGAATCGCATATTTGCACGGCTGACACATATAACTGTGGTAATGTTGCATATCCACACATTGTCCATGCACCGTCCGTATTCGAACACCTCATAGACATCTGCTGGATTCACGTGGTAGACAGCTATCCTTGCTGTCCTGACACTGTACCATATACGACATACACCTTGTGTGTACTTGCCTATTTATGGTGTGTGTATGTCTAACTGTGCTGTATGCATGGTCGTGTGTGTGTCCCGCTATAGCCATGTATGCAGCTGTCGCCACTATGGGTATCCTTGTGGACCACTGTTACATGGGCACGTCTGAACATACCTGCAGACTGTACTACCCCTGCGGCGGCAGTGGCCTTACATCGTCCGCTGCCCTAGGCTGTGCAGGGCTACATGGCGACGCCACCACAACACATGGTGCACCCATCTTGGTATACCTACGTGACACGCCTACTAGACAGGTTGCCCTACAAGAGCGGCGCCCTGGGCAGCCGCAGGATTGGCGTATGCCTCTGACGGCTATGGGCACATCACAAGGCATACATTCTAAATCCGGTGTTTATGACGCCTACATTATAACACCACAGGAGGGACCTCCTCAGCTATGCTGAAGAATGCGGATGTAGATAGATTAGTAGGTGGAGGTTTGGCCACACACCAGGGCTGACCGATGGATAACTGCGAGGCATCTTTTGAGAGGCAGGTGGAGCAAACACCGTAGAATGTAGTGTAGATACAGATGTAGGATTAACATACATTTGTCCACTCTGTCAGTTCTGTACCGTTAGTATTACAGTGATATGCTATGCATATCTTCCATATACATTATTAGGTCTTGATTGTTGAGGATTCGACATAGTACAATTATCATACTACGGAAAAACAGCAAAACCGTGAAAACAAACCGGGCCTGCCTGACCTGCGGCAAGAACAGTCCCGTCGACACAACACAAGCGCTTAACGTTTAAACAGTTTATTAAATGTACAGCGTTTGCGTTGCTTCTTCAGAAAAAGCAAATTCTAAACATGTTCACAATCAACAATGTGAGATTTAAGAACTCGTTAAAACTCACATTGTTGATTATCAGTTGACTAATAAATCTGCTGTTTTCTGAAGAAGTTGTGAAGCACAACGCTGCATGCTCTAAACTATTTAAACGTTAAGATGACACCCAATGTCGAACTACGACTATTCGAGTTTCTTTTGTTTGTTTGTCATCAATAACATTATTGTGTGTCACATTGTGTTCATAGGATGCTTTCTGAGATGTTGACATGTGTGTGTGTCGTTAGCAGTATGCGTCTGTGCTTTCATGCTGTGGCTACATGTTCACTGTTCACATAGAAAGTGACAAATGGAAGTGTAAGGGTGGATATTTAAAGCCTGGATGCTTCCATGTTATGTGTAAGTCTCACGGGGCCTACGGGTGATAGCGCATACATGTCTATGAAGAACCTTTGGATACCATATGTGACCTGTTGTGGACGAAATGTTTCAGTTGACTGTTCCATCTACCTATGTGTGCCATGGTTTTGTAGCCATAGGGTGCCAGCAGTCTTTATTGTTGATTGGGTGTTTTCCATGGTCAAGTGACATTTATTTTATTTTATTTATTTTACATTTGTTATTTATTTTACATTTTGTTAACCACATGTGCGTACGGTGTTCACGCCCACGACACATGAGCATCTGAGAGGCTAGCGTTACAGCTGTACAGGGTTGCATGCATATATGTTCAGCAACATCTCTGTGTGTCCCACCACTGGCCCGTGGACCGATGGACACCAACCAAATGTGCAGATATGATATTTGCACAGCACATCACAGATGCCTACTGTACAACAGGCTTACCGTGTAGGCATGTGCACAGTAGGTCTCGCCAGCTGCAGTCAAACACGTTATGTGCTGAACCACACCAATAGTCCAGGCCATGCCACAGATGGACGTGCATGCATCTGTGTATGTATGGCTGTGAATGTCTCCGCATAGCAGTATAGCTGTGTCACCGCTAGAACAACAATATGCATGGCTTGTATGTGTGAGGGGTGCGTCATACGTGTATGGTCAGATCGACGATACCATCACTGGCCCTGCTATGTGAACATCCCTGTCCCCATACATGGATACCTATACTGTGCCCAACACCACATTCACAGAGGGAGGGATGGCGGTGTGTAGTGCAGCAGCAGACATGGGGTGGCAGCAGGCACTGGATGTACACATATGTGGTACCCACATCAGTGCAGGCAACCATCCATGTGCACGGGATAGCGGTGTGTGTCCACATACAGCACTGTGTTGATCAATATCACAGCACATAGCACCTGCCAGGGTTACAGTGTATGCATGGATGTGTGATACCTGCATGCACCTGACACACCCTCAGCAAGCAGTGTGCAGCATACCTTGCTTGAGGCCGGTGTCCACACCATGGTGATAGACATGTTGAATGTCCATATACACATAGCAATGACAAATGGAATGGACAGCCACCCTGCCAATAACGCCAACCCCCAGGTGGATCACAACCCAGTGCCATGTATGTGGCATACCCTGCCATACCATGCAGCCCTGCCCAGCAAGGCTGCATGAGCTATCACAGTCCTACATGGTGCAATGGACAAATGACACTCTCACCATCAACCATACACAGCAGTAATGTGGCGGTGATGCACCCTGTGGTGTTACAAGTGCGGTGTGTTGCTCTGGAAAATGTGTGTGTGTACATGCTATGCATGGCCTTTCCTGCTAATGTGTCATGGTTACACAATGCCCTATGTCTATCACATGTGCAACACAGGTGAGCTGTGGCAAGTTGTCCAACACCCGTACAGTGCTGTGTGGATGTACATGGCACAACACATGCATGTGCAGGTGTCCATGTATGTGTACAGTGCCACTGCTGACGCTCACAATGGCTACAGACGGATGTTTACTGACATATACACAGCGTCCAGGTGAACAGTAGCACCGACGTCACATGGGGACCTATGCCAACTGATATGGACACAGGTGCAGCCAGGTGCACATGTCCACAGCAGGCTAACATCTACATGGTGCGTGTACAGTGTGATGGGGTGGCACACAGATATGATGTGACACCCACTGCTCAATGGTGTGAAGCCAACACATCGGCTGTGTCACCGCCATGATGCCTTTCACAGATTACTGTGCAGATGATGTACATGTCATAGCAATGTATTTCCAACAGTATGCCAGCACAGCAGTGTAACTTTGACCTGCCACCATCATTATGTCTTACAGATAATGCCATGTTCCCGGCTTCCCGCATTCACCCGTCAGGAGGATGAGGTGATTATACCATACCTGCATACAAATCATGACATCCTATTCAGTCATGCGCCACAGCAGGCACAGGAACGAGAGGAGATGTGGCAGGAGATGTGCAGGAGGGTGAACAGCCTGGGCGGACACAACCGCAGTTACCAGCAGATCCGCAGGCACTGCACAGACCTGATCCGGCATGCAAGACAGCGTGCCACTGCAATCGCCAGACAACAACGTGGGACAGGTGGTGGCCCACCAACCCAGCCTCCACTCACAGCCACGGAGGAGCTCCTGGCCAGTCTGGGTACACCCACGGAACAACATGCAGAAACTCTTGGCCCATCGTGGGAGGTGGGTGTCCTGCAAACTATGAGGTCTGAGCTGCCTGGTAAGTCAGTGTTGCATGTCTGTATGATAAGCGACGTGGGAGTGGGTGTCATAGTACAACACATAATATAGCAACACATGCCAGCTATATGGCCACACAAGATGCATACTACAGTATGCTATGTTGTGTTACCAGACATGTGCATAGCAGATGCAAACTCACAGATGCATGATGTGACATGCACAGTGCTGACTGTGGCGATAGTGATGGATAATGTGTATACCTTTGTGTCATTCCTTTACAGATACGCCTGGCGGTCGCAAAGACAAGGGTCTGTCGCAGGTAAGTCTGTTGCTAGTCAAAGGCATGATACGGTGTATTGATATTCCCCATGTGTCCAGGTATGACATGCACACCTGTGTGTGCCCCAGTCACGGTATACAGGTTGCACCACCCGACACAAACACCACCCATGTACAGTAGATACAACCGTTAGCGTAGAGTGGCATGACACCACACAACCTATTGGTGTGTTACGTGCAGTCAGCTATGCATACAATGGTGTCGGTGTTCCACAATGGCTGCATGTGTAGTATGCATTGGTATGCCTCTGCAGTATGCACACAGTACCACATAGTGAGCTGTGATCTGGCCAGAGCACAGGTGTTACCAATGTGACCTATGCCCCTGCATCGGGTGCACACGTTTGACATGGCACATACCATGTCCCATGCACGTGGATGTCTGTCTGCAACATTTTCACACCATGACATGACCTATGCACGACATGGCAGACATCCACACTGTCTGCATATCCGTAGGGAATGTGACACCTCAGACTAGTATGGTTGTATGTGACATGGGCCACCACAGGGCCGTGTGCACGATGTCCACCACACACAATTGTCAATGACCCAGACAGACAAGGCCATGGCCGATACCTACAGGCATGTTGTCACACAGTACATCTACAGTGGGTATTCACTATTGCACCCTGTACACACATAGTGGCCTCATCACTGTAGTGGACCCCCTGGACATCCGATGTGATACACCAGTGACATGGAATGCCTGTCCACAGCTACTACAGGTGCCACCATTGTCCACTATATATGTGCTGCTGAGCAGCTGAACTGATTGTCAGACATGGCAATGTAATGCGCCCAGGTCACGCATCGCACAGAAACATACCTGTGTCCTGCTACTGTGCAGTGGCACAGTGCCTGCACTCCACACTGTACAGCTATGTATACAGCTCACACCAACCGCACCTGCACAGACATCCCTGTTACCCATACATTGTATTTGTAGACTGTACACATAACACTGCACTGTGACAGCTGTTGTGATGTGGTGCATGTGGTGGGACACCATTGTCACATGTCCACATGATACCGCACATGTTTGCAGTGTACATGACATAGTGTCGGCAGACATGTGTAGTGTCAACTCGCCTGTGGCCACACGGTGTATCACGGTGATGCATGCAAACTACCATGAATGTGTGTACTGCATGCCTACTAAAAGACACCTGCCTGTTGTAGTGTACCCACCAGGGCAGTGTGCATACTGCCACTATGAATGTCTGGTCTGCATTCACTGGTCTGTGCTGTGGGAATGCTGCATGCCACCTGCAACATCACATGCATGATGTGTCTGTGTGTGTGTGTGTGTGTGTGTGTGTGTGTGTGTGTGTGTGTGTGTGTGTGCATGTCTGTATTGTAACGGATGGTATGTCTTTGTATTGACAGGTGCTGTAGGTGAGTACCACCCACGCGCGCCATCTGAGGCTAGTGTCCACACAGATACTAGTGGTGATGACCATGTGCATGAGGCACAGGCAGGGTCGTCACAGGCAGACACTGTGCCATTGGAGAACATCACACTTACGTCCCATTCATCCCTGCACACGGTTCAGATGCCGACACATACCCCAACACCATTGCCCATGGATGACGGTCAGTCAGCGCCTGTTGGCACCGAGCAGGAATGTGTGGTGGCTGCAGAAGGTGTGGCTACACACGATGTTGCCAGTGCAATGACTGGTGCAGTGCCACACAGGCATGTGGCAGGTGCTGCTCGTAGGGGGAGCACCGCTAGACATACACCTGCCGTACAGGGTGCAGCAGCTGGTATAACCAGACGCATGTTCCAGACTGTAATGGCGGGACACGCACGCACTGAACGGCAGAACCTGGAAGGGCAGAGGCTGCAGAGGTCTGCAATCCGTTCCTTGAATGACAACATCCAGTCATTGGCAAATGCCCAACAGCATCTTGCCGATGTTCTGGATAGGAGATTGGGTGAGATGGCTGGGATCCTTGACCGAGGCATGGCCATCCGTGAGCGTGAGCTGTCTGTGCTGGAACACATGGTAGGGGTGAGGCATAGGGCACGTGGGTGTGGGCCAGTAACACCAACAGGTGCAGGTCAGTGTGTGTGTGCCACCTCCCATGCCCACCCACACAGTGCTGGTAGCAGCAGCAGTGCAGCTGCTACTACACCAACCACACCAGGACACAGCAGGCCAACTGGACGTGGCCCTGGACGGCCCCGGCGTGGGCATGTTTCCAGCGGACATGTGACATCGGAGAGTGGACAGTCTGTATCTCCACCCGGTAGTGCCCGTGCGACCCCAGGCAGGCGCGGGTCACATCGCCGCAGGCGGACACAGTGAGCCGTAACACCTGCACTGTACAGTCTGGGGCTGTCAAGCATACCCCGTGTAGGCATCACAGATGACTGAACCATGTACACACAAACCCACACACAGCAAACACAACTGTAGGGCTCCACCACATCCACATGCAATCTACACAGTCATGCCCAGTCAATGCACAGGCCCTTACACACACACATGATGTCATCCATTGGTACAGCCCATGCCTGTGGCACACATCACCCTGTGCATATGATGAAGTCTCTGCCAAGAGAACTGTGAGCTACACCATTGGTGCACGGTTATGCAAACATATTCTGATGCACAGGGTGGACAAGATAGTGAGAGGTGTATGTGATACCTGTGTCCGCATAGCACGTGACGTGTATGTTGTGGTGTGTGTGTATGGCTGGTGACAGGTGTGTATGTGATGTGGGTTGTGCACTGACATCATGCAGCAGACATACCATGTAGGGCAGGTGCAGCATTCATTGATCTGTGTACACAGTATGCGTGGTGGTTACATGTGTAGCACCATGTTGGTTCAGTTAACCCGTATGACAATGATGGTGTACTTGCATGTGCCTACTGGGAGCACTGTTATTAGTTCCCCACGTAGTCATGGGGTACCCACAGGCATGTCTGGCAACATCAGCATAGTACAGGTACCCGCAACTGGCATGGACCCCTACATAGGTACATAGGCGCACATGTACATACCAGGCTATGTGCCCTATGACATGTGTAGACCTAGCATGACTGTGTGTGGCTGCTAACACCCCTTAGGATGGGGATGCCACATGCATCAGTCCCCAGTCCCTCGTCCAGCACTGACACACGGATGATGCCTGGCGCATAACTATGTTCACACATCCACACATCATGAGTACTCCTGGACGAAGGCAGTCAGGGCCTTTCCTTAACATGGGCTGGCACTCCTCTCCATGTCGTAGGGGGTCTCTGGCCATTGACCCTGTTCCCCCAGCACGTCCCACTCATCTTTGTGGTGAGGTGTCTGACAGTCGCTTCTGTGCCCGTGTTTGCCTGGAGCCTAGGAGGTGAAATATGCCCATGTCACCCAGGTCGGACATGGCCGTGTATGCCAGGCACAGATCACCACAGAGCAGATGTGCTGGGAAGGTATACAGCTGGAGTACCCTTGGTCATGCAGCTTGTGACACATGTCCTAGCACCGTCATCCCTGCGTTGTGGAACGTTTGTGGTCCTTCCGAGTGCTGCAGGTGTCAGCTTAGATACAGGCCAGATGTACCATCGTACGCAGTCATTGCTGTGGTGTGTGATGTGTACAGGGGTACAATGAACACCCCTGATGTGGATGCGATTCCTTCCAGACCAGGTGGCCACAGTGGAATGCCTTCACACACACATTGCCATTGTGTGTGTTGACAGAGGTTACCGACAGGTGTGTTACCCATTTCCATGAACATGTCCACCATTTTGAATGGCTTACTACCTACATGTTACATTGGGCCAAACATGTCCTTCACACTGGGTAGGTCTGCACCTTCTCTGGCATGTAGCAGCAGGCCATGGCTCTGGCACCAGTTATCCATGTCTATTACGCCCTAGGTGGATGTCCGTGTCACATGGGGTGTTGGGTATGGTGGCTGGTGTGTAGCCATCTGCATACCTTGTCTGCCACAATCCCCCATGATTGCATGCACATTTGAAGGTCGAATGCCGTATGGCAGGGGGCCCAGGACTGAGCCCTGTGGGCCTCCACTGGAGACCAGATATGAGTGTGACACAGCACCAGGAACACCAACCCTGTGTGGTGTGACCTCCAACCTTTCTGAGAACCATCGGGTGACATATGTCCCCACATGTACGCTGGCAAGCCTTTCCATGAGTCCCATGTGGAGTGTACTCTGAACTCTCCCACCAGGTCATGGTACTGTGTGCAAACCCGCATATCCCCATCAATGGCCTTGGTGACCACTCCAGACAGGACGAGCAGGTTCGGGAGGCAGGATCCACCCTTGACTATGTTGTTGTGGGTATGTTCCGGTATTGGCTGTACACCGCTGTCTGTATCCATGGGCACCTGTATGGACCTCCACACAGCTTTGCAGACAAGGCTTGTCAAGCTGATAGGGTGTGGCTGTCTACAGTCCAGAAGAGCACTACCCTGGCATAGTGGGACCACAGATGCCATATGCCATCCATCGGGGACATAGCCCATAGTAAGGCTAACATGACACAGTGGCCTCATGTGTGGGTCGAGGGCCTCAATGAGGATGGGTAGCACACAGCCAGGGACACCATCAGTGCCCATTGGTGCTGTGTCAACCGCCATAGAGTTATGAGATCACTCCAGGCCATATGAGATGTTTTGGAGGCTACACTCTGGTGGGATGGATATGCCCTCTTTTGGGGGGTGGGTGTGGGTGGATGTATGCATGGAACATGTCCGCTGGTTTGTAGACAATGTCTGTGGGTGCAGTGACCGTTGTACCATTCTGGACCATTTCCGGGCAAGTCTGTGTGCCCCCAACCATGTCCTTACCACAGTTAGGGAAGGCCCTATGGTTGTCTCATGTGCCCTCTGCAGTACCACTCCCACAAGCGGCCGTGGATGATTGTATGTGTGGCCGTATGGTGACGCCGGTATGAATGGGAGATGGTTTCCCTGGTACTGACATTGCTCTGTCATGTATTAGCTCCAACTGTTGATGTACAGCTTGTCAGTGGCTGGGGTCCACCACACCATGTGCCTACCTGTGGTGGACAATGTCCTGATGTTATCATGTTCGCCTGGTGCAGACATGCATGGGGTGCTCAGAGAAGGCATTCGAAGGCGGTTGGCAGTCTGGCCTGTGTTCAACACTGGCATGGAGGGCTTGTAGGGTACCACACCGGTCGTATGATGTGTGTGGTTTGTTGTGTAGAGGTCATCACTTAGGTCCCCCATGCCGGTGTTGGGTGCAGGATGTGGATGACCAGTGGATCCACTATATGGTCTGGCATCACCATTGAGGGCTGTACATCCTGTGTGGGGCATATCCTCACCATGTGTGATGGGCAGAACTGTTAGACATCCCCCCTAGTGTGTATGGTGCATGGCTGTTTAACAGTGGCCAGGTGTGAGAACACCTGGGCCCGGTGGCGTAGTGTGTTGTGCCATGGGTAATGTTCCCAGTCTATGTATGGGTGGTTCATGTCACCCAATACGGTGCTGTTGTGAGAGCATGCACACTCACCAGTGTCCTCAGGACGTCTGTGCAGGTATCCTGTGTTTGGGAGGGTTGTCTGTAGCATGCAAGAAACTGTAGGCCAGTCCTACCCATGGTTAATTGCACCTAGATATTCCCCGCTGCAATGGCCATGTCTGTGGCATGGCCGGGTTGCTGTTGTGTGGCTGGACACACACGACGGTCCACATTCCGCCACCCATGCCGTCGCACCATGTGTATGCATGTCTGCTCTGTGCCGAGTCTAAGTGTCTGAGCATGCCCAGTAGGCAGCTGTGTAGATAGACACACAGCACAGTGCACACCGCGGGCGACTGCAGTTATACCCCGGGTGCATGCCTGCATCCCCTTCGCAACGGCCACGTCTGTGGCATGGCCAGGTTGCTGTTGTGTGGCTGGACACACATGATGGTCCACATTCCGCCACCCATGCTGTCGCACCATGTGTATGCATGTCTGCTCTGTGCCGAGTCTAAGTGTCTGAGCATGCCCAGTAGGCAGTGATGTACTGATCAGTGGTTACTTGGTATTCCCGACTGCAGCACTAACGTGTTACTGTACGGCGACCTTGGGATGGTAACAGGCTGTGTGACTGCACACTCTGACATAATTCCCGATCGGGCGCATTGCCTCTGCAAATGATACCACCCACGTAGGGGTATGCCTCCTGACAGCGCTCTGCTCAGTAAACTCGGTAGCGCGTTCTGTAAATGCTTCATACTGTAGTGTGTTCATGTAGATAGGCGTATGTTCGGCTCCCGGCCCTTCCGTGTGTGTGTGTGTGTGTGTGTGTGTGTGTTTCCAGCTGCCTCTGCGAATGAACATGCTTTTAGACGCTTCGCAACACATACCTTGGCTATTGCCAGCTATTGTCTTGCGGGTGATGTCACCAGCCCAGAAGTATGCCTCTGACAGCTCTGCTCAGTAAACTCGGTAGCGCTCTGTAAATGCTTCATACTGTAGTGAGTTCATGTAGATAGGCGAGGTTCGCCCCGGCCCTCCGTGTGTGTGTGTGTGTGTGTGTGTGTGTGTGTGTGTGTTACCAGCTGCCTCTGCGAATGAACATACTTTTAGACGCCTCGCAACACATACCTTGGCTATTGCCAGCTATTGTCTTGCGGGTGATGTCACCCGCCCAGAAGTATGCCTCTGACAGCTTCTGCTCAGTAAACTCGGTAGCTGCTCTGTAAATGCTTCATACTGTAGTGAGTTCATGTAGATAGGCGAGGTTCAGCTCCCGGCCCTTCCGTGTGTGTGTGTGTGTGTGTGTTTCCAGCTGCCTCTGTGAATGAACATGCTTTTAGATGCTTCGCAACACATACCTTGGCTATTGCCAGCTATTGTCTTGCGGGTGATGTCACCAGCCTAGAAGTATGCTTCTGACAGCGCTCTGCTCAGTAAACTCGGTAGCCCGCTCTGTAAATGCTTCATACTGTAGTGAGTTCATGTAGATAGGCGAGGTTTGGCTGCCGGCCCTTCCGTGTGTGTGTGTGTGTGTGTGTGTGTGTGTGTTTCCAGCTGCCTCTGCGAATGAACATGCTTTTAGACGCTTCGCAACACATACCTTGGCTATTGCCAGCTATTGTCTTGCGGGTGATGTCACCAGCCTAGAAGTATGCCTCTGACAGCGCTCTGCTCAGTAAACTCGGTAGCATTCTGTAAATGCTTCATACTGTAGTGAGTTCATGTAGATAGGCGTAGGTTCGTCTCCCGGCCCTTCCGTGTGTGTGTGTGTGTGTGTGTGTGTGTGTGTGTGTGTGTGTGTGTGTGTGTTTCCAGCTGCCTCTGCGAATGAACATGCTTTTAGACGCTTCGCAACACATACCTTGGCTATTGCCAGCTATTGTCTTGCGGGTGATGTCACCAGCCTAGAAGTATGCCTCTGACAGCGCTGTGCTCAGTAAACTCGGTAGCACGTTCTGTAAAGGCTTCATACTGTAGTGAGTTCATGTAGATAGGCGTAGGTTCGGCTCCCGGCCCTTCCGTGTGTGTGTGTGTGTTTCCAGCTGCCTCTGCGAATGAACATGCTTTTAGACGCTTCGCAACACATACCTTGGCTATTGCCAGCTATTGTCTTGCGGGTGATGTCACCAGCCTAGAAGTATGCCTCTGACAGCGCTCTGCTCAGTAAACTCGGTAGCGCGTTCTGTAAATGCTTCATACTGTAGTGAGTTCATGTAGATAGGCGTAGGTTCGGCTCCCGGCCCTTCCGTGTGTGTGTGTGTGTGTGTGTGTGTTTCCAGCTGCCTCTGCGAATGAACATGCTTTTAGACGCTTCGCAACACATACCTTGGCTATTGCCAGCTATTGTCTTGCGGGTGATGTCACCAGCCTAGATGTATGCCTCTCACAGCGCTCTGCTCAGTAAACTCGGTAGCGCGTTCTGTAAATGCTTCATACTGTAGTGAGTTCATGTAGATAGGCGTAGGTTCGGCTCCCGGCCCTTCCGTGTGTGTGTGTGTGTGTGTGTGTGTGTGTGTGTGTGTGTGTGTGTGTGTTTCCAGCTGCCTCTGCAAATGAACATGCTTTTAGACGCTTTGCAACACATACCTTGGCTATTGCCAGCTATTGTCTTGCGGGTGATGTCACCAGCCTAGATGTATGCCTCTGACAGCGCTCTGCTCAGTAAACTCGGTAGCGCGTTCTGTAAATGCTTCATACTGTAGTGAGTTCATGTAGATAGGCGTAGGTTCGGCTCCCGGCCCTTCCGTGTGTGTGTGTGTGTGTGTTTCCAGCTGCCTCTGCGAATGAACATGCTTTTAGACGCTTCGCAACACATACCTTGGCTATTGCCAGCTATTGTCTTGTGGGTGATGTCACCAGCCTAGAAGTATGCCTCTGACAGCGCTCTGCTCAGTAAACTCGGTAGCGCATTCTGTAAATGCTTCATACTGTAGTGAGTTCATGTAGATAGGCGTAGGTTCGGCTCCCGGCCCTTCCGTGTGTGTGTGTGTGTGTGTGTGTGTGTGTGTGTGTGTGTGTGTGTGTGTGTGTTTCCAGCTGCCTCTGCGAATGAACATGCTTTTAGACGCTTCGCAACACATACCTTGGCTATTGCCAGCTATTGTCTTGCGGGTGATGTCACCAGCCTAGAAGTATGCCTCTGACAGCGCTGTGCTCAGTAAACTCGGTAGCACGTTCTGTAAAGGCTTCATACTGTAGTGAGTTCATGTAGATAGGCGTAGGTTCGGCTCCCGGACCTTCCGTGTGTGTGTGTGTGTGTGTGTGTGTGTGTGTGTGTGTGTGTGTGTTTCCAGCTGCCTCTGCGAATGAACATGCTTTTAGACGCTTCGCAACACATACCTTAGCTATTGCCAGCTATTGTCTTGCGGGTGATGTCACCAGCCTAGAAGTATGCCTCTGACAGCGCTCTGCTCAGTAAACTCGGTAGCCCACTCTGTAAATGCTTCATACTGTAGTGAGTTCATGTAGATAGGCGTAGGTTCGGCTCCCGGCACTTCCGTGTGTGTGTGTGTGTGTGTGTGTGTGTGTGTGTGTGTGTGTTTCCAGCTGCCTCTGCGAATGAACATGCTTTTAGATGCTTCGCAACACATACCTTGGCTATTGCCAGCTATTGTCTTGCGGGTGATGTCACCAGCCTAGAAGTATGCCTCTGACAGCGCTGTGCTCAGTAAACTCGGTAGCGCGTTCTGTAAAGGCTTCATACTGTAGTGAGTTCATGTAGATAGGCGTAGGTTCGGCTCCCGGACCTTCCGTGTGTGTTTTTGGGCGTTTCCAGCTGCCTCTGCGGATGAACATGCTTTTAGACGCTTCAAAACACATACCGTGCCTACCAGCAGCCATTCCTGTACGGTTGTTGCCACCCACCTGTACATGTGCCTCTGCTGGTGCTGTACTCGGTGGTCCACGTAGCGCATACCATACCTGTGTTGTACGTTTGTGCGGTTGGGTATGTGGGGGTGTGGTCAATCATCATGCGTGCCACATGTGTGTGTGTGTCCAGGCTCCCAGCTGCATGGGTTCATACAGTATGGCTTTAAGGTTTACGCGGAACACCCATAACCTGGCGCCATCCTTGTGTTTGTGGATGGCGGGATGCAGCTCGTGTACTGCCTGTGTGCTTTTGCTGGTCGGCGACCTCCGTAGCGTGTTCTCCACGTGCACCCTACTATGGTGTGGTGGGGTGCTGCTGTGTACATTACACTGACGGGCCTGCCGGATGTGTCCGTCTGTATCTCTTTCTTTGTATATCTATGTACCTATGTTGTGGACGTACCGCTGCTCTACCATGGACAGCTGTCTTCCCCATGTATCGCATATTTGCACGGCTGACACATATAACTGTGGTACGTTGCATATCCACACATTGTCCATGCACCGTCCGTATTCCGAACACCTCATAGACATCTGCTGGATTACGTGGTAGACAGCTATCCTTGCTGTCCTGACACTGTACCCATACACGACATACACCTTGTGTGTACTTGCCTATTTATGGTGTGTGTATGTCTAACTGTGCTGTATGCATGGTCGTGTGTGTGTCCCGCTATAGCCATGTGTGCAGCTGTCGCCACTATGGGTATCCTTGTGGACCACTGTTACATGGGCACGTCTGAACATACCTGCAGACTGTACTACCCCTGCGACGGCAGTGGCCTTACATCGTCCGCTGCCCTAGGCTGTGGGGCTACATGGCGCACGCCACCACAACACATGGTGCACCCATCTTGGTATACCTACGTGACACGCCTACTAGACAGGTTGCCCTACTAGAGCGGCGCCCTGGGCAGCCGCAGGATTGGCGTATGCCTACGGCCGGCTATGGGCACATCACAAGGCATACGTCTAAATTCGGTGTTTTACGACGTCTACATTATAACACCACAGGAGGGACCTCCTCAGCTATGCTGAAGAATGCGGATGTAGATAGATTAGTAGGTGGAGGGTTGGCCACACACCAGGGCTGACCGATGGATAACTGCCGAGGCATCTTTTGAGAGGCAGGTGGAGCAAACACCCGTAACGGGAATGTAGTGTAGATACAGATGTAGGGTTAACATACATTTGTCCACTCTGTCAGTTCTGTACCGTTGTATTACAGTGATATGCTATGCATATCTTCCATATACATTGTTAGGTCTTGATTGTTGAGGATTCGACATAGTACAGTATCATACCACGGAAAAACAGCAAAACCGTGAATAACATACAGACCTGCAACCTGCGGCAAGAACAGTCCCGTAGTTGACACAACACAAGCCTTCTTAACGCTTAAACAGTTTATTAAAACATGCAACGTTTGCGTTGCTTAACTTCTTCAGAAAAAAGCAAATTCTAAACATGTTCACAATCAACAATGTGAGATTTAAGAACTCGTTAAAACTCACATTGTTGATTGTGAACATTTGTAGAATCTGCTGTTTTCTGAAGAAGTTGTGGAAGCAACGAAAACGTTGCATGTTTTAAACTGTTTAAACGTTAAGAAGACTTGTGTTGTGTCGAACTACGGGGACTATTCTTGCCGCAGGTTTCTGGTTTGTTTGTTTGTCATAGTACAATATTGTGTAATACGTGTGTTCATAGGATGCTTTCTGAGATGTTGACATGTGTGTGTGTCGTTAGCAGTGCGTCTGTGCTTTTCATGCTGTGGCTACATGTTCACTGTTCACATAGAAAGTGACAAATGGAAGTGTAAGGGTGGATATTTAAAGCCTGGATGCTTCCATGTTATGTGTAAGTCTCACGGGGCCTACGGGTGATAGCGCATACATGTCTATGAAGAACCTTTGGATACCATATGTGACCTGTTGTGGACGAAATGTTTCAGTTGACTGTTCCATCTACCTATGTGTGACATGGTTTGTGGCCATAGGGTGCCAGCGAGTCTTTATTGTTGATTGGGTGTTTTCCATGGTCAAGTGACATTTATTTTATTTTATTTATTTTACATTTGTTATTTATTTTACATTTGTTAACCGGGCTAGTCCAACTGGATACATGTCCATTTTCAGTGGAGGCCCGAGGAGAAAAGCTCCAAGTGTTCAAAACATTTAATGTTAGAAGTAATTTAAAAACAAACAAATACAACAAAGTATAAACAAAATGATTCAAGAACAAGATTTGTACATAGTAAAAAAAAAAAAAAAAAATTAGACTATTTTCCCACAAATAAAAAACAATAAGTAAGCAAATCAAAGAAAAGATGGGGATATAAGGTTACTAAGGACATCTACAGGATAAGTTATGATTAGGAAAACAGGATTGGTGGTTAGATGGGATAGGTAGAGCTGGACAGAGTAGAAAGGTCAGAGAGTAATTATGATATAAGGATCAATTTTAACAGAGAAAAATTGTAGTGAGGCATGGTAGAGCAGATGACAAGGAAATGAAAAAAAAGAAAACAGATTAGTCAGGGTTATTGCAAGAGCATAACCAGTGTTTGGAGAGGAAGTGTTTAAGGTTAGTTTTGAATAATGGAAGAGATGTAAGAGCTGTTAGGTCAATTGGTAGGAGGTTCCATATTTTACCAACAAAGTTAGAAAAAAGAGAGTCGCCAGCAGAATTATTAGATAAAGAAGTTTGCATCAGCGTTTTTTTAGTTGAGCGTAACTTTTTCAGGTTATGGTATGGCATTATGAGGGTAGAGAGAGTTGGGGTAGTGTTAGGTTGATAAAGGACTTTATGGGCAATAATAAGTTGGTTAAATTGTAGGAGGTGAGGTAATTCAAGCCAGCCTAGTTGTTTTAGGTTTTGACAGTGATGAGTCCTATATGGTGAGTTAGTGGCGAATCTGGCAATGTTATTATAAGATTGAGCTAGTTTGTTATGATTATATTGGGACAGGTTAGTATAGATGGGGGAGGCATATAATAGGGTAGAGAGTAAGTGAGTTCTTGCTATTGTAGATCTGGCTAGTGGTGATAGAAATTGTTTAATTCTATATAGAGATCCGAGTTTTTTGTTGGTAGATTTTATAATAGTGTTAATGTGAGTGTTAAATTTAAGTTGATTATCTATTGTGATTCCTAGGAGTTTGGTGGTGGTATCAGGAGAAATTATGGTACCATTGTTGGATTGAAGTGTAAAATGAAGAGGGGGAGATGTCTGTGATTGTGTAAACAGCAATAATTTGGTTTTTTTAGGGTTGAGGAGAAGACAATGGTTAGAGAACCATTTTTCTATTGTGGTGAAGGATTTTTGTGTGAGAGACTGTAGGTCAGTTTGTGATTTTGCTGAGCAAATAATTGTGGAGTCGCCGGGTATTGAATGCAGGTAGAGAAGGGGATAGAGATGAAGGTCATTGATGAAAATGGAGAATAAAAGTGGGCCTAAGATAGAGCCCTGTGGGACACCTAGGGAAGTAGGTAGAAGTTCAGAAAGATGATTTTGCCAGAGAACTGCTTGTTTACGGTTATCCAGGTAGGATGTGAACCAGTTCAAGGCGGATTTATCAAGTGATAGGGACTTTAGAAGGTGGAGTAGAAGTTTATGGTTGACCATATCAAAGGCTTTAGAAAGATCTACAAAGAGTGCTGATGACAGGAAATTATTGTTTCGATTTGTGTTGATACAATTGGTAAAAGAAAGTAGGGCTGTGGTAGTACTGTGGTATGGACGAAAGCCGTGTTGACAGTATGCTAAGAGCTTGTGGTGGAGTAGGTGGGTAATTAATTGTTTGTGGATACATTTCTCCATTATTTTAGCAAGAGGAGACAGAAGAGCTATGGGACGGTAGTTTGAGTATTCAGTAGAGTCACCACCTTTGTGAAGGGGAATAATATGTGAGATTTTCCAGATTGATGGGATAGTGCATTCCTTAATAGTTCTGTTAATCAGTATAGAGATTGGGTAGGCAATGGCTGAGGCTCCTAGTTGTAGGTATTCCCCTGGTAATTTGTCAGCTGAGGGGGTGGAAGGTTTAAGTTTTTGAAGTAAGGAGGAGATGAAGGAGGTGGGTATTGGTTCTAGGTGGAAAGGAGGGGGGGTGGGGCTTGTAGCGGGCAGGTTGGCAGTGTCAGGATATTGTTGATTTGCTAAGTTTTGTACAGCTGTGGTAAAGAAGGTATTAAATGCATTTGCTGTTTTGTAGGGTCATCAGGGTTACTGTCAAGTGGAGTTGGTGTTGCTACTTTACCTGGGGATATTAGTCTGTTAATAGAGGTCCAGAACTTCTGTGGTTTTTGGAGGGAAGATTGTTGAAGTTGGATATAAAAGTTCTTTTGTCCTGTATGACTGCTTTTTAGTCATATTTCGTTGTTGTCTAAAAATTTTGCTGATCAGTTATGAGTTTAGTAGTACGCCATTTGGTCCAGGATTTGTTCCTGGAAAGGATTAGCTTTTTAGTCTCATTTGTGAGCCATACTGCTGTTTTGTTTTTCATTCTTATGGTACGAATTGGGGCATGACGATCTAGGATTGTTAGGAAATTCTTATTGAAGTAGGATACTGCTTCATTTATTGGAACGGACTTAAGAGGTTCCCATTTGCAATGTTTAAGTTCGGTTAGGAACATTTTCTGATCAAAGTGTTTTTACTGCGATAGTTCTAACAGGGGGAGAAATGTTAACATTTGTTTTATGTCTTATTATATATATTAGAGAGTGATCACTAAGGTCATCTGGTAGGGTTCCTGTTGTATAGTTTTGTTTTGGACCATTTGTTAATATCCAGTCCAGAATGCTTTCTTTGTTATTGGATTTATTTATTCTAGTTGTGGAATTAATGAGTTGTGAGAAACCATTCAAATTGATCAGAGAGGATGGGTTGTTATTGTTACATAAATTCCAGTCGGTGTTAACGTCTCCTAGTAATATTGTTTCTTGAGGATAATTTAGAGAAAGGCAACTTAATAGGTCTTCTAGTTTATCTTGATTGTTACCTGGTGGGAAATACGTACAGATGATGTTAACTGATTTCTGGTTGTTTAGTTGTAGTTTTGAAATAATTATTTCTGTATTATCATCAAAATGTGGTTTGTGGTTTATTTTACTGATTTGTAATCCTGCCTTGTAGAGAATAGCCACCCCTCCACCTTTTTTCTTAATGCGGTCTTTTCGAATAATATTGTAACCTGGGGGAATAATTTCTGTATCTTTTATTTTTGGTTTAAGCCATGTTTCAGTTAAACACAGGATGTCAAAGCGGTGGACATCTAGGAGAGCATGAACTTGAGTAATTTTGTTGCAGATGCTGCGTATATTAAGATGGGCAATTTTGAGTGTTTTTGCGGATTGAACGGATAGTAATGGGATAGAGTTAGATTCAATACTATTAGAGAAGGATGAGTGAAACTTTGGGCCTGGGTTTGGATGAATGTCTCCATCCTTAAGGGAGTGGATCAAAGTGAGGTTTTGATACCAGCTAAGCTTAGGATTAAAGTCATATAATTTCCGAGTGTTGGGAATAGAGTGTTTTATATGGAAAAGTCTGTGATATTTGGCTTGGATGTAGCTATGGTTATATGTAGAATTATTAAAGTTTGTGCATGAGACAGGAAGTGATGTAGTAGTGTATTTGGATGGTGTGAAAAGAGTTTTGAGAAGGGGTTGTTCATAGGAGGTAAGGAAATAGGCAGTGGTAAGAGAAGTGAGCAATGACAATAGTAGTAGACAGTGGTGTAGGTTGGGCATGTTAAGAGAGGAGGGGCAAATAAAAATTATAGGTAGAGAGATGAGGAAAAGGACTGCTTAAGGAGAGAAAGTCTAGAGATGTTAGGGGAAGGTTTGTAACTAGTAGGTTAAGGATATAGGTGAAGGGTGAGGTTAGTGGATGATAGAGTAGTAAGTATAATTAGTATGAGGAGGAGAAGGATTAGCTTTTGTGAGAAAGGTTAGAGATAATAAGGGGAGAAAGTAAAGCTAGTGGGTGTGGAGGTATAAATGTAGGGTGTGGTTAGAAAGAAGTGAGTGGTTGGTTGTGAAAGAAAAGAGGAGTGGAGGGGGGGTGTGGTAAGGAGAGTATATAGGTAGACACCCTGGGGGCGGGTGGGATTTGGGGGCAGGGTAGGGGAGCGGAGTGAGCCGGAGGGCTTAATGGAGGGAAGACACAAGAGAGTGGAGTTCAGCAGGAAACAATCAGTGCAAGGGATGAACTAACAGGTAAGTCAGTAGGTTAGAGAAGGTGTATTAGATAGTCAGCTAGTGTATTGAAATAAAGTAAAGTAGAAGAGCTAGAGTCAGAAGAATCGAGGAAAGGTAAGAGAGGCTAGGCTAAACAGCAGTTTTGGAAAAAAAGTTTCAGTGAAAGGACAGATATGAAAGGTTTAGGGGGGCAGAAGATAAACATAAGAGTGGGAAGAGAAATAGCAGCAGAAAAAAGAATAAGGGTGCCACCTAGTGGCCAGTTGTATTGTTGCAGGGACAGACACCAGAGCAGGGGGCTAAGCACAAAAAAGGGAAAAAGAGGATAGAGTGTGATGTGCTAGCAAACAGAGATAGTTGAGGTAGATTGGGATAGGAATTTAAATTGAGGTATATATGGTGGGTGGGAATAATATGTAGGCTGCTGGTAATTCAGGAGGGATGCTTAACCTGAGAAACAAAAATAGAGTAAGTCTGGTCAAACAAGGTAATTTAGCATACTTAAATTCTCTTAGTAAGTTGGTCTCTCTTGATAGTGTAGGGTATGGGTTCAGTTGTAGAGGTTCCTTAAATTTCAGGAGGATGGTGGGCAGGAAAAAAGTCTGCTTGAGTTTAATAGTTGACCACTCTGTTATAAGGTAAGAAGGGAGAGATATAGTGAGTGAGTTAGAGCTAGGTATAGGAAGCAAAGATAAGTTACAGTTCAATAGCATTCATCAATACCATTAGCGCTAAATTCAAGGTAAAAAAAACATTTATACAGTGGAGAATAAAAAGGAAAAAACATTTATACAGTGGAGAATAAAAAGGAAAAAACAACCTTTCTACAATAAACAATAATTAGACATACAGGACTTTCAATTTCTATGGCTAAACAAATTTGTAACATTAGTTTTCATTGCAGTTTAGGGTACACACAAAAAATGCACAATGTAACTGTGAGAAACAACAGTATATGGCCGTTAGTGAAATCTGGCATCTCCCATCGACAAGTAATGCTTTGGTAAAGTAACTGTTTTAGTAAAATGACTCTATATTTAGTAATGGGCTCAGCAGTTAAACAGCCCAACTGACTTATCAATGTTGCATGAAGAAATTGCAAGCCCTCGCGCTCACGCTACACGGGCCAAAAACTAGATTAGAGATTCCTTAAAAACTAGGCATCGACAAGTAATGCTTTGGTAAAGTAACTGTTTTAGTAAAATGACTCTATATTTAGTAGTGGGCTCAGCAGTTAAACAGCCCAACTGACTTATCAATGTTGCATGAAGAAATTGCAAGCCCTCGCTACCACGCTACACGGGCCAAAAACTAGATTAGAGATTCCTTAAAAACTAGGCATCGACAAGTAATGCTTTGGTAAAGTAACTGTTTTAGTAAAATGACTCTATATTTAGTAGTGGGCTCAGCAGTTAAACAGCCCAACTGACTTATCAATGTTGCATAAAGAAATTGCAAGCCCTCGCGCTCACGCTACACGGGCCAAAAACTAGATTAGAGATTCCTTAAAAACTAGCCACTATAGTACAGTAGAAAGACACAAATTGTCCTTAGAGGCTTGGCGATTACGCAGCCCCACTCAGTAATGCAATGATGCAAGGAGTATTGTAAGCCCCCGCGGTCTCGCTACAAGAACCAAAAATAGACTTTAAAGTATTTGTCTGTAAAGTAAAATTAGCAGTATTGGATAAAGACTACATTGGTGGAATGCTTTGCGGATATGGTTTACAAATAGAGAGAGCTTGGAATCCAGGTGGGATTTTAGAAAGACGCGCAAGGCAAAATGTTACAGGTACCTTACAGAAGTATCAGGTAGTTATTCCAAGTAGATTCAGGGATATAGCTAATACTTTAGGCTCAGTAGAGTAAAATATTCATCGACGCTAAGTAAGTACTGCAGTAGTTTAGGCTGGGGTGAGCACTTGAGTAGCCCGACACTCTTGCGGAGATATGGTGGCGCAGAGGGTTTGCAAACCCACGTGCACGCTACACTGTTATCACAAAACTAAAAGGATTGTTGTAATAAGATAAAAATATAGAGGTTTCAGGTAGAAATCAGTGTTTACACAGAGGATACTGAGTTCTAGCAAAGAGCACAAAGAAACCTATGTTATAATTATACAGGGGACTTTGCGACGCTACAAATAACCCTTATCAGTGAAAGTAGTTAACGCTTAATCATCCAAGCCCAGGTATGGACGCTAAGCAGTTTCAAGTAAGTTAGCAGCGTTACTAACACGCACCTACTCTAAAGACACAAAAAAAACTATCGTATGACAAGAGGAAAAGTAAAAAGCTGGACCTAGCATTCACAGGACTCTTTTTAAACATCAGCCAGCTGGGAAGGAAGACATTTACAAATATATTCAATACTCATTGATATAAAGACAGTCTGGTGTGATACAACATTAAAACCAGCACAGAGCAGAGCAATTGAAAATATAATTCAAATTACAAACAAACACTCACAGTCTCAGGATAAGCCCCTAACTCCGGTCACCCAACAGCCAGCGATACCCAGGGAAAGAAAGATGGCGTCAAAGGGCATGGGGTTATATTTATAGGTTATAAGTAGACGTGGAGGAGGGAAAAGGGGAGTAGCCCCGGAGGTAAGCCATAGGGAGGAGCTTGCGTGTGAGTAAAGTTGCTCTTTACAGTATAGTGGTAAAGAGTATGTAATTAAGGAGGGGATAACAGGTAGAAGTGTGGGTCTGATATATGAGTATGATATACGGTGAAAGTTCTGAGGTAGACAAGACTAAAAAGTGTTATAGATAATAGTGAGATAAGTAACAATAGGAGGCGGTATAATGACAATATGAAGCAGCGTAGTATAAGCAAGCTGAGAGGGGGAAATGAAAAAGCCCTAGAGTAAGACACAAGAGAGTGGAGTTCAGCAGGAAACAATCAGTGCAAGGGATGAACTAACAGGTAAGTCAGTAGGTTAGAGAAGGTGTATTAGATAGTCAGCTAGTGTATTGAAATAAAGTAAAGTAGAAGAGCTAGAGTCAGAAGAATCGAGGAAAGGTAAGAGAGGCTAGGCTAAACAGCAGTTATGGAAAAAAAAGTTTCAGTGAAAGGACAGATATGAAAGGTTTAGGGGGGCAGAAGATAAACATAAGAGTGGGAAGAGAAATAGCAGCAGAAAAAAGAATAAGGGTGCCACCTAGTGGCCAGTTGTATTGTTGCAGGGACAGACACCAGAGCAGGGGGCTAAGCACAAAAAAGGGAAAAAGAGGATAGAGTGTGATGTGCTAGCAAACAGAGATAGTTGAGGTAGATTGGGATAGGAATTTAAATTGAGGTATATATGGTGGGTGGGAATAATATGTAGGCTGCTGGTAATTCAGGAGGGATGCTTAACCTGAGAAACAAAAATAGAGTAAGTCTGGTCAAACAAGGTAATTTAGCATACTTAAATTCTCTTAGTAAGTTGGTCTCTCTTGATAGTGTAGGGTATGGGTTCAGTTGTAGAGGTTCCTTAAATTTCAGGAGGATGGTGGGCAGGAAAAAAGTCTGCTTGAGTTTAATAGTTGACCACTTTAAATTCTCTTAGTAAGTTGGTCTCTCTTGATAGTGTAGGGTATGGGTTCAGTTGTAGAGGTTCCTTAAATTTCAGGAGGATGGTGGGCAGGAAAAAGTCTGCTTGAGTTTAATAGTTGACCACTTTAAATTCTCTTAGTAAGTTGGTCTCTCTTGATAGTGTAGGGTATGGGTTCAGTTGTAGAGGTTCCTTAAATTTCAGGAGGATGGTGGGCAGGAAAAAGTCTGCTTGAGTTTAATAGTTGACCACTTTAAATTCTCTTAGTAAGTTGGTCTCTCTTGATAGTGTAGGGTATGGGTTCAGTTGTAGAGGTTCCTTAAATTTCAGGAGGATGGTGGGCAGGAAAAAAGTCTGCTTGAGTTTAATAGTTGACCACTTTAAATTCTCTTAGTAAGTTGGTCTCTCTTGATAGTGTAGGGTATGGGTTCAGTTGTAGAGGTTCCTTAAATTTCAGGAGGATGGTGGGCAGGAAAAAAGTCTGCTTGAGTTTAATAGTTGACCACTTTAAATTCTCTTAGTAAGTTGGTCTCTCTTGATAGTGTAGGGTATGGGTTCAGTTGTAGAGGTTCCTTAAATTTCAGGAGGATGGTGGGCAGGAAAAAAGTCTGCTTGAGTTTAATAGTTGACCACTAGTCTCAGGATAAGCCCCTAACTCCGGTCACCCAACAGCCAGCGATACCCAGGGAAAGAAAGATGACATCAATCCTATTAATTCACTGAAGGATGTCTTTCATTGGTGGGAATGACATAGTTTGACCATCGTATGTCTTTCCCAGCTGGCGTTGATATTGTGCCATTGGTATGGTTCCACAGGTCACCCATCTGTTCCGCTGTATGGAAGCGTGTGATCCCCATTTATGTGCTGGCAGATTGAGTGCTGTGTACGCCGGTATCTGCCCAGCGGTCTGGCTTTGTATGGGGAGTGTCTACTGTAGTCCCTATCTGTATTTCCTGGGTTATGCCTTGCAACAGCTGTGGGATTCCCCCAGGTTTGCTATTATGGGTGCCATCTTGTCCGTACGTTTGTCCATCCTTGGGAAATGCCTACTGGACACTGGTGTAGGGCTGTACCCATTTCACAGCTGCATGTAGCATTCTCCGGTGGATGATTGTCATTATTGGTGGGTGGTAAGGCATGTTCTGTACCCACATCCCTCCCACGGGGCGGGACAATGGATCATCTGCCAATCATCTCCAACACCCATTTCTGCATACCCACGATCCCATGGCTGCAACCCTCGACAGTACCCATTGCAAATCCTCCATGTGTGCTGGAATGGGATGTGGACGCACATCTGTGGACTCGACAATCTGTGGATTTCTGTGCATATGTCCCGCATTTCATGGACAGTTGTCATCAACCTTGAACACGCTGGCGGTGCATATATGTAGCTGTGCCGTAGTCACGGCTGTAGTTCATCTTGGTCTTCTGCAGTACCGGTTGGCGTTGCAATAGGACAATTTTTGGGTCCTACAATGGACACAAATGTGCATATGTAAAATGTAGAACATGTTGGACTGTGTCCATCTGGCCAGTGGTTGTGACCTCTGCTGTATGTTTCCCCAATCGCGGATGTGTGTTTGAATACACATATAATGTTGTGCTACGAAACCCATGTTCTACTACGATTAACCCAAATGGTATTGATGTAATGCTGCAGGTTGGCAACTGCTTTAAGTAATCCTCAGAAGGCCCAGTAGGACATATACGCCACTGTATTTTCAATATAAAACAGCCAGAACATGTATACCCTATTTATTCATTGAAGGATGTTCGTTATATGCAGGAACGCTAGTGTTGAAACATCGTATGACCTTCCTAGTTGAGGTTGTTAGTGTGCCATTAGTATGTGTTCCACAGGTCGCCCATTTGTTCCGCAGTATGGAAGCGAGTGATCCTCATGTTGTTGCTGGCAGATCGAGTGCTGTGTACGCCGGTATTCGCACGGCGGTCTGACTTTGTATGGGGTGTGTCTACTGTAGTCCCTATCTGTATTTCCTGTGTTATGCCTTACCGCAGCTGTGTAATTCCACCAGGTTTCCAGTTATAGGTGCCATCTTGCTCGTACACTTGTCCATCCATGGGAATTGCCTACCGGACACTGATATAGGGCTGAACACATTTCACACCTGCTTTTAGCATTATCCAGTGGATGCTTTGCATCATTAGTGGGGAGTAAGGCACGTGCTATACCCACAGCCCTCCCACGGGGCGGGACAACGGATTATCTGCCAAACAACACCGAGCCCCATCTTTGCATACCCAGGATCCCATGGCTGCAACCCTCCACAGTACCCATTACACACCCGTCATGTGTGCGGGACTGGGATGTGTACGCACTTCTATGGACACGACAATCTGGGGACTTCTGTTCATATGTCCTGCATTTCATGGACAGTTATCATCAACCTTAAACACGCTGGTGGTGCATATGTCTAGCTGTGCGTAGTCACGGCTGTCACTCTGTCTGAGTCGATCGCAGCTGGTCGATATTGCGAACGGAACAATTTTTGGAGTCCTACAATGGACACCGATGTGCATATGTAAAGTGTAGAACGTGTTGGACTGTCACCATCTGGCCAGTGGTTTTGACTGCCGCTGTATGTTCCCCAATCGCGGATGTCTGTTTGACTACCCATATTATGTATTACTTGGCCTATCTATATCCACGTGCCAGTAGGCGGAAATACAGCAAACCTTGAGTCCTGCTCATGTTCATGAAAGACATTATTGAACATATATCGGCCAAAACAGACACTGACAAAAGCGATACACTCCACAGTCAAAAGATACTGAGCTCTTTCACCCACTAACATGGGGCATCGTCGGAGTACGAAATACATTACATATTCGTCCCTTATACACTTCCTTCAGAGTCAGTTTAAAGTCAATTAATCAATAAACCTGCTCATAGTTAAGTGGACAGTGCTCCAAGTCTTGATGATAACGTGACATATACAAATCAGTGCTGCATACATTACTTACTGGGAACAATAATACGACAACAATGTGTTAATATAAATACAATATTGGTCAATACAATCAGTATATTGAAATATACTTGATAATTGTTGTGAGTAAACCTCAGAATGTAGTGTGTTGATCATGATATTGTATATCAATGTGTATATTTGTAGCATTACGATTCCAAAGCATGGAATCAATATGTACAATCTAAGCATATATTTTATAATTATGAATGTAAATGTGTCACAATGGTACATATGAATATGACTGTATTATAACTATATCAATATGAAATGGAATAAACTGTAGTTGTTTACATCTTGTTTTCAAGTGACAAATCTATGTCCATGCATCATATATACGGCCCGTCGGACTGCTGTGTGTAGATGTGTACATGTGAACCCATCGTTTCATACCTTTCTTTGTTACTGTCTGTGGATTACCTGTGTACACACATCAATTAACATGCCATACCTTTCCACTGTACAGGTTCTGGCATGGTGTACGGCCGGTTGGCCCTTACTCTTGCTGTGTGTTACATTGACCAGTGTCTATCTGGCAATTCGCTGGCGTGTCATGTGTGACCTTCTTGCTACTTTAGGGACCTGATCCCATAATTGTGACGTGCTTCCACTGGCCATATATCTGTCTGTCGTCTGGGATCTGTGTGTAACCAGTCCTTTCAGGACACTTTCTATTGTTGTTCTTCTTTGGTTACATATACTTACATGTACTTTGGTATGTTGTGCTATTATTGTGTGTGGAGAATTTCTCCACGGGCCTCTGCTGACACTGGACATATATCCAGCTAGCCTAGCTCGGTCAACAAGTGTGAGCCAACTGAACGCAATTCGTACGGGGGCACCTTCTGACAAGTGGGTCGGGTTACTGATGCATAACCGTCATCAATCCATACTACTAACACATATGTTATTCTATCCACAGTCTATGTTTTTCTCATCACATAGCGTGTGTTTCTCACTATTTCTAACGGTACTTTACATGGTATTGCCCGATGCCATACATTCAGAGGCTAACATTGTTGAGACATGTCTGGTTGACTGGAGGACACATCCTTAACCTTCCCTGCTTCGAGTGGATGACACACGCACACTCGCATTTCCTAATTGTGGGTTACGCGCAGGCGCACATGCATATCCGTATTCTGTTTACATATGTTTACTGGGACTGTGTGGTTACGTGGTGTGTGTTAGTTGTGACTATTCCGGTAACATATCTCTGATCCGGTTGACGGACGTGTGCAGAACGCACTTACACCTTTATACATGTAACAGTCTTTGCAGCATGGACGCATTACGTACACGTTCACATGTATATGTTCTATAGTCGTAATTCAAACGGGACTGCATTCACGTTTGCCGGTTACTGTGACCACTACACGTTAGCTGTTCGGTCTCATTAATATGCATACCCATGGTACTTAGCTACATTAACATATCCCCCCACCCCCCCGCACTCACACACGTCACAGGCATCCATTCCCCTGCTGGGAAAGGTGCGGTACTACATGTTAAACATTCCTTATTCCCTCTCGCTCATGGCCCAGGATGCATATGTCGTGACCGCAGGGATGTTCAGATCACAGGTGCTTATATCCCCCACGCATACAGGCCTTCGAGTGTCAGGGTGTTCCTGTGGTGCTTTGGGTTTGGTCATGTCCGCCCAGTGTACGGAACTGCCCTGACCGTGTACGAATGTTAGATGAGTCACATGGGCACGGTTTGTCCGTGTCTATGATACCATGTCCCCCCCCCACATTATTCATAACCGTGTGCGCTGATTGGCCGGTGTACCCGTTGTAGATCTTGTTATACTAATTGCACACGGTCCGGTCAAACGGACCTATTTCCATTACTAACATTCGGTATGTATGACCTGTGTCGCTATATTACATGGGTTTAACATTGCGTGACGGCTTTCACTGAGCCACAGACATGTCCGTTGCTTAGTTTGGCCCGGTTCCGCTCTGCTACACACATTTAACATGGCGGAACAGGTTGAACAGCTCAGCAACGGGGACATCTGGCTCTCTGTTGCTGTTTAGTATTAAATCGCTATGTTGACTTTGTTTCACAGAGCAAGACAGTGTCGACATTGGTAACGGACATCTCGCGTAGTACGTCCGCACCGCCGCGGGTGCCGTATGTCTGCATTTGGGCGGCGGACAGGCATTATGCTGTGCCATTATGTCTGGGAATATATGGTTTCTTTCCATAGATGATATGGCATACTAGCAATGACCCGCGTCTGGGTGTGGGTACTGCTGTATTTACCCACGGCAAGAGTGGCCTTAGGTTAAGTAGTGCCCTAGGCAGACGGACTCCCTGGTGCCACCGCCACATCAACCGCCACCCCCCTCCTGGTCTACCTACACCAAAGAAAGGATGGAAAGGTGCCCCGAGTAGAGCAACGCCCTAGACGTCTGCCTAGTTGGCCTATGCCTAAGGCCGGCTATGTGTGTGGTCCCTCGGGCATTGGACTCGGACTCGTGAGCGCGCCACGTCTGCCGTGGGTATGTCCAGCATTACCCACATCCGGCCGTGGGTTATTGCTATGATGTTCCATGTGTACAGTGGTGCCGGTTACCATACATATGCCTTTCTCAAAAGCCAAATTCACACTTCTGAACACTACTGTGGTCTCCTTTAAGGCCCCTGAGCCAGTGGTAAACATTACTCAAACCGTTGAATCACGTACATATGCCTTCCACCAGCACCTACAGGACTGCATGGATCAGGCAATCCCATGCAAAACTGAGACTCTTTGTACCAAAGCCAAGCAGCCAGTGTGGTGGACCCCAGCCATGAACAAGCTCTACAACGACAGGAGGTAGCTACTACAAGATAGAGCGGAATACTTGTAAGGTAAGACACCCTTGCTCATTATATGTGAAGAACTACAAGCTGTCATGACATCATCCAGGGGAAATTCAACAGAGAAATTAACAAGGACTCAACAGACAATCATAAGGCCTTTTTTAGCTATGTTGGACACCTGGGAGGGCACTCCCAGATATGCTCAGACTGGGTTCAGAATGATGTGAAGATGACTGAACCTACACACATTGCCAACATACTGGCTGACAGGTTCGGTGCTAACTTCTCCCCCCCCCCACATGGAGAGATATCTATACCAGAGGATTGTAGATCCTGGAACATCTGTAACGCACAGGTGGGAAATGCTCTCCAAGGCAGTAAACACAGCATCCATGGGACCAGATGTTGTCCCAGCTGTGTACTCCATGAACTCAATGGGGAATTAAACCCACAGTTAGGACAGCTGTTTAATTCTAGCCTCACCTCAGGATACGTACCCAAGTAGTGGCACAAGGCGACTGTAGTCGCACTTCACAAGGATGGTGCCTCCACTGACCCTGGTAATTACCATCCCATTAGCTTGACAAGCCTTATCCGCAAAGCCGTGGAGAAGGATCATAATGGAACTCATAGATAAAGACATACGGGACCTGCATACTTTGGATCCAGCCCAGTTTGGCTTGGTCAAAGGCAGATCATGCCTTTTACACGTGTTCGACTTTTTAGGATCAGTCACCAAGGCCATTGATGAGGGTACAGCAGTCCTTACAGCCTACCTCAACCTGGCAAAGGCCTTCGACACAATACCCCCCTCAGGTATCATTGATAAACCCGTCAGCTTGAATGTGAATACATACATCGCCAGATGGGTTGCAAACAGGCTAAGTCACAGAACCACACGGTCATAGTTGCTGGCACCATGTCATACTCACAGCCGGTCACAGGTGGTGTCCCACGGGGCTCAGTCCTGGGTGCACTGTTTTTCAGCATCTACATTTCCAAAGTACAAGCAAACACAGGGGGGTTATGGCTGACAATGTTTTCAGATGACTGCAAACTGGGTGCCATAGTCAGACACACATCTGCCACAGACATCCTTCAGAAGGGCCTCACAGATGTGGATAACTGGTGCCAGAGACATGGCCTACAGCTAAATGCCGGGAAATGCATAGTCATACCCTTTGGGAAGAACAGGGTTACCCCTAGCTACCATATGGGTGGCAATCCACTGAGCACAGAGGGAGTTACCAGGGATCTGGGGACCCGGGTTGTTGGTAACCGTTCGTTCGACACACACGTTGCTAACGTAGTTAGGTAGACCTTCAACATTGCCCAGATCATCATGAAGGGATTCACATCTAGATCAGGGGAGGTCATTGTCCCCTTGTACTCATCACTCATTAGACCTATGATTGGGTACAATGCCCCGTTCAGAATGTATCTGACCCAACACCTGCAGCAGCTGGAAAGGCCCCAACAGTTCATCGACAAACAGAGGCAGGGTCTCAAGAATATGTGTTATGCTGACTGACTGGAAGGATTCCAGCTCTATTCAGTCGCATACCACTTGCCCAGAGGTGACCTGTGCCTGGCATACAAGGCCATGTCGAACCCAGATTTGATGACTATGCTTCACCTAAAGAATCTAGATCCCTCAGATCCACAAGGGCAGGTGACATACACCTTGACACTGTCATTAATAGAACGTGCTGGTGGGACAGAGTCATCACCCAGACGCTCACTATGCTGTGGAACAACATCCCAGTACATGTGAGGCCAAGCACCTCGCTGGCCTTGTGTTAGTATTGTTACAAGGATGTCTGAATTGATTTATTTAACTCACCTTCTAAATGAATATTTACTTTACCACATTGTGAATCAATACATTTCATTGATATATTTGACATTAGTCATAATCATAAGGTTTATCTCTATATATTATGGTTCATTTATATTACTAGGTGTCTGTAGTTCTTTTAATATATTGGCACAATCCCTAGAACATATATATGTAGCTTAAACACTCAGACATTTGGAAAACATTATGTTGGTTCTTCTTTCATATATATACATATATTTATTTTTCTATGAAGAATGTACCTTTTGATGCAATGTCTGATTTACTCACTGTGTGGAATCTGTAACCCAAGTAAAGTGTTTTTGCTTGTTTGCCTTTAAGGCATTTAATTAATACGTAGCACATCTAATTTACTGACCACTTAAGGGATTTAAATGTAGTAGGTTGGACTGCATTGTATGTAGTCTGAATAAGTCTGCTTATGAAGCAGACAAAAAGCGCTTCAATAAACTATGGTGACTGCATTTAATTCCAGGTGGGCTCTGAGTGGTCACTGACTGTGTCTACAGTACCTCATGTTTGCTTTGGACTTTCTCAGCTGGTTGTCTGTGTTTCTTGTATGGGGAATGTCAAGTGTACTCCCTATGTGTATTACCTGTGTAACGCCTTACTGTGGCAGTGTAATTCCACCGGGTTTGCAGTTATGGGTGCCATCTTGGTCATACGCTTGTCCATCCAGGAGAATTGCCTACTGGACACTGGTATAGGGCTGTACACATTTCACACCAGCATTTACCATTCTCCGGTGGATGCTTTGCATTATTAGTGGGGAGTAAGGCAGGTGCTACGCCCACACCCCTACCACGGGGCGGGACAAAGGATTACCTGCCAAACGACACCGGGCCCTATTTCTACATACCCAGGATCCCTTGAGTGCAACAGTCGACACTACACATCACACATCCTTCATGTGCGGGACTATGATGTGGACGCACTGCTATGGACTCGGTACCCTGGGTATTTCTGTGCATATGTGCTGCATTTCATGGACAGCTATCATCAACATTAAACACGCTTGCGGTGCATATGTGTACCTGTGACGTCGTGGCGACAATGAGTTCACGTAAGTGATGCCGGAGGCTAGCAGGCATTCAATGAATGGAATTTTTGGGTCCTACAATGGACACCACTGTGCATATGTAAAGTGTAGAGCTTGTCGGACTGTGTCCTTGTGGCCAGTGGGTTTGACTGCTGCTGTGTGTTCACCAATCGCGGATGTCTGCTTGACTACCCATAGTGTGTAGTGCTACGGAAGCCATGTTTTCCCAGACCGGAACCAAATGTTGTACATCCAATGTTGCAGGTTAACAACCGCTTTAATTAATCCCCAGAGGTCCCGGTTGGGAAGTATCGCCACTTTATTGTCGGAACGACACCTCCAGACTAGGTAAATCACGGGCACTTTAGGCCGGTCTTACCGGCCATTTGTAAGTGTGATTAGCAGACACGTGTCAATACATGTATGATAATACATATTGTCATGCCGAAGTTAATCTATGTTATTTGGACAATGGCTTCTGCTATTGACATCCATTGCTGTGGGTGTTGCCGGTTACCATACACATGGCTTTCTCAAAGGCAGAATTCACAATTCTGAACACTACTGTGGTCTCCTTTAAGGACCCTGAGCCAGTGGTCAACAGTACTGCAGCCACTGCATCACTTACATGTGCCGTCTACCGGTACCTACAGGACTGCATGGATCAGGCATTCCCTTACCCAACTGTGGTTCATTGTACCAATGCCAAGCATCCAGTGTGGTGTACCCCAGCCATACACAAGCTGTACAGCGAGAGGAGGTGGCTACTACAAGGCGGACCAGACACCTTGTGAGGTATGACACCCTTGGTCATTCTATGTGTAGAGCTACAGGCTGTCATGACATGGTCCAGGGCACGTTCCACAGATATATCTACATGAACCTGGCTGACAATCATACAGCCTTCATTTGCTATGCTGGACACCTGCCAGGTCACTCCCACATATGCTCTGACTGGGTTCACGATGATGTGGAGTTTACTCAACATACACACATTTCCAGAATACGGGCTGACAGGTTTGGTGAGGACATCTACTCACCCTCCCCCCCACATGACGAGATGTCTGTACTGGCGGTTTGTGGTCCCCAAATGTTCTGTGACGCACGGGTGGGACATGCTCTCCAGGGTAGTGAACATAGCATCCATGGGACCAGCTGGTGACCCGACTGTGTACTCCACGATCACATTGACGGATTACACCCACAGTTAGGACAGCTGTTTCTTTGTAGCCTCACCTCGGGTAATGTACCCGGGTTGTGTCACACGGCGACTGTGGTTCCACGTCACAGGGCCAATACCTCCACTGACCCTGGTTATTACTGTCCCATTACCATGAGGAGACCTATCTGCAAAGACATGGGAAGGGATCATACTGCAGCTCGTAGATGAAGGCATAGGGGACCTGCATACTTTGCATCCAACACGGTTTGGCTTGGTCAGGGGCGGTTCATGCGTTTAAAGCATGGTTGACGTTTTTGCGACAGTCACCAAGGCCATTGGTGGGGGTCTTGCAGTCCATACAGCCTACCTCGACCTAGCAAAGGCCTTCAACACATCACCCCCCTCAGGTATCATTGATAAACCCATCGTCTTGGATGTGAACACGTACATCGCAGGATGGGTTGTAAACTGGCTATGTGACACGGCCCACGCGGTCATAGTTGCTGGCAGCATGTCGGACCCACTGCCTGTCGCAGGCGGTGTCCCACAGGGCTCTTCCCTGGGTCCACTCCTCTTATACATCTACATTTCCACAGTACAGGCACACACAGGGGTGTTATGGGCGACATTGTTTGTAGATGACTGCGAAACGGGTGCCATAGTGGGACGGACATCTGACACGGATATCCTTCAAAGGGGCATCCCAGATATGCATATCTGCTGTCAGGGACATGGCCTACAGCTAAATGCAAGGTGATGCAACATCATACCTGTCGAGGAGTACTAGGACACCCCTGTCCAGCATATGGGTGGCAGTCCACTGAGCGCAGGGGTGATTACCAGGGATCAGGGGACAGGAGTTGTCGGTCACCATTCGTTCAACACACACACGTTGCTATCGTGGTTCGTTGGGACTCCTACATTGCCCACCTGTTTGTGCAGGGATTCACATGTAGATCAGGGTAGGTCATTGTCTCCTTGTACTCATTACGTGTTACACCTATGATTGAGTACAATGCCCCGTTCAGAATGTCTGTGACCCAACACCTGCAGCAGCTGGAAAGGCCCCGACAGTTCATCCACAAACGGATGCAGGGTCTCAGGAATATGTGTTATGCTGACCAACTGAAAGGGTTCCATCCCTATTCCGTCGCATACCACTTGCCCAGAGGTGATCTGTGCCTGCCATCCACGGCCATTTCGAACCCGGATTTGATGACTATGCTTCACCTAAAGAATCTAGATCCCTCAGAATCACAAGGGCAGGTGACGTACACCTTGGCACTGTCAATAATAGAATGTGCTGGTGGGACACATTCATCATCCAGACACTCACTATGCTGTGGAACAACATCCCAGTACATGTGAGACAGAGCACCTGGCTGGCCTTGTTTTAGTATTTTGACAAGGATGTCTGAATTGCTTTATTCAACTAAACTTGTAAATGAATATTTACATTACCACGTTTGTAATCTTTACATTCCATTGATATATTTTACATTAGTCATACTCATAGTGTTTATCTCTATATATTAGGGTTCATTTAGATTACTAGGTGTCTCTACTTCTATTAATGTATTGGCACAATCCCTAGAACATATATATGTAACGTATACACTCAGACACTTGGTAAACATTATGTTGGGTCTTCTGTCATATTAATACATATAGTATTATTTTCACGGAAAACTGTACATGTTGAAGCAATGTCTGATTTACTCACTGTGTGCACTCTGTGACCCGAGTAGAGTTTTTAGCTTGTTCGCCTTTAAGGCATTTAATGAATACTTAGCACATCTTATTTACTGGCCAATTACGGGTTTTAAATGTAGTACATTTAACTGCATTGTATGTATTCTGAAGAGGTCTGCTTATGAAGCAGACGAAAAGCGCTGCAATAAACTATGGTGACTGCATTTAATTCCTGGTGGGCTCTGAGTGGTCACCGGCCATTTCTACAGTACCTCAGTTTTGCTTTGGACCTTCTCATCTGGGTCTCTGTGTTATTTGTATGGGAAATTCCAAGTGTAGTCCCTATGTGTATTACCTGTGTAATGCCTTACCGCGGCTGTGTAATTCCACCGGGTTTGCAGTTACGGGCGCATTCTTGTTCATACGCTTGTCCATCCATGTGAATTGCCTACTGGACAGTGGTATAGGGCTGTACACTTTTCACGCCTGCATTTAGCATTCTCTGGTGGATGCTTTGCATTATTCGTAGGGAGTAGAATTCCTGCAAAAAGGAGCTAAAGCCATTGCCTATCCCATTTCCATTCTGATAAATAGATCCATAAGTGAAGGAACAGTCCCATCTATCTGGAAATTTTCTCATATCATCCCACTACATAAAGGGGGGAGCTCCAAGGACTTTTCTAACTTTTGTCCCATAGCTCTACTATCCCCTATTGCAAAAATTATGGAAAAGTGCATCCATAAACAACTTCTTAACTACCTTCTCCATAACAACCTACTTGCCAACTGTCAACATGGTTTCAGACCTTTCCACAGTACCACCACTGCCCTGCTATTGTTCACAAACTGCATCAACAATAACTGCAACAAAAATGTTCTCTCATCTGCAGTCTTCATTGACTTATCTAAAGCTTTTGACATGGTTAATCACCAACTACTTCTACACACACTGAATTCTCTTTCACTTGATCCTCTATCTATGAATTGGTTTACATCTTACGTTGGAAACCGACAGCAGGCTGTACTGTGGCAAAATAAACTATCTAATCACCTTTCTATCTCCCTCGGGGTCCCACAGGGCTCAATATTAGGCCCACTCCTATTTTCAATTTATATTAATGACCTGCAATCATCTATTCCATTCTCTACCTGCATTCAATATGCAGATGACTCTACCATAATCTGCTCAGCCACTTCTCAAACTGAACTTCAGTCTCTTACCCAAAAAGCTTTAAACACTGTAGAGCAATGGTTCTCACACTGCTGCCTCCTCCTAAACCCCAAGAAAACTAAACTGCTACTCTTCACACCAACCCAAAAGTCCACCTCTTTACATTTCAATCTCACTTCCAACAATGGTACTCTTATTTCTCATGAACCAACCACTAAACTGCTAGGAATAACAATAGACAACAATCTCAACTTTGATACTTACATAAACACCACAATAAAATTAGTTAACAAAAAACTAGGATCCCTTTACAGAATTAAACCCTGTCTTACACCAGTATCTAGGATCTCTATAGCCATAACTCACCTAATCTCCACTACTCTATGCTTCTCTTATATACACCAATCTCTCTAAAAACAACCTTAACAAACTAGCAACATCCTATAATACTATTGCTAGATTTGCTACAGGCTCTCCTTTTAGAACCCATCACTGTTTGAATCTAAGACAACTAGACTGGCTAGAATTTCTTAAGCAGCTCCAATATCAACAGCTCACAATAGCCCACAAGACCCTGTATCTGTTCTCTATGTTGGAAAAATATGGAATAAACTACCCTCTGAAATCACATCTCAGACTTCTCTCTCATTTTTTAAAAGGAATCTAAAACTATATCTCAAGAAACACTGGCTATGCTCCTGTACTAACCCTGACTAACTCTTTTCCTATTCACTAATATTCACCCTACATCCTTTATATTTGTCCCTTTATGTTTCAATATACTATATCATTGCATATAAAACTTATGTTTATATGTAAATTGTACCTTCTAACAAAATCACTTGTTTGTGTCTTTCGGCTTATTCCCGGTTAGGGGTCGCCACAGCGGAACTCCGGTCCACTAATGATTGTTAGTGGATTTAAAAAAAAAAAACAAAAAAAAACTGTTTTTATGTAATAATTGCTGTCTTTATAATATCTGTCATAACTTCCATATTAAAGTTGTATGATTTCTTGGAGCTTTTCTCCCCGGGCCTCTACTGAAAATGGACTTATCCAGCTAGACTAGCCCGGTCAACAAATGTAAAATAAAATAAATAAATAAATAAATTAAAAAGAAGTAGCAGTAAAAAAACACTTTGAAGACTGCTGGAACAGGGCTCAGTTTTAAGCTTTTTAACTGGTTAATTGGGTAAAGTGTTGTTTTGATTGTATCTGCTCTATTTTCTGGAAAAAAAATATATATATTTGTTTCTCGCCTTTCTGAACTAGTATAGTCCAGTTTTCATGCTATTGCTGAATCCAGGGCTGTGTTACAAGTTTCTGTGTTGCCATACCGTACTTGGATAGAAGGAAGTTTCTCTGTTCACCTGTGAGAGAGGGGAGCTTTGAGCAGGCTATCTGTCCCTGGAGGAGTGGTTTCAGCCCAGAAGTTAGTAGTTTATTGGCCTTTTTGGGTTAATTTTGATTGTATCTGCTCTATTTTCTGAAAAAAAAAATTATATACTTGTTTCCCGCCTTTCTGAACTAGTATAGTCCAGTTTTCAGGTTATTGCTGAATCCAGGGCTGTGTTACAAGTTACTGTGTTGCCATTACCTTACTTGGATAGAAGGAAGTTTCTCTGTTCACCTGTGAGAGAGGGGAGCTTTGAGCAGCCTATCTGTCCCTGGAGGAGCCCAGAAGTTAGTAGTTTATTGGCCATTTTGGGCTAATTTCTATCTCTTTCACTTCCCTGCTATAAAAACCTCATTTGCACAGTTTTTACGCTTGTATTCCTCTCAGCAAGTGCTTTCCAGGTGTTCCGCAGAGTCTACAGCAGCAGAGAGACAAAAGAGTGACTTTGGAGTGATTAAGTATCACTTTTCTTGCTGTCTTAACTAATTCCGCCTAAAACGCCAGTTTTTTTAGCGAATCTGTGATGTAAAAAGTTTGTTATTGTATACAACTCCACACAGCTCCTCGTGGTGTCCTGCAGAGTGATGCAGGCAACAGAGAGACTTTTCCAGATTTAAGTATTTTTTTCTGTTTTTTTGCTCCGACTGCCTTTTCCCGCCTACAAACTGGATTTCTAACTGTGCTTTAAAAAGTTTAAATTGCATTTGCCTTCTGCTTTTTACAGTTTTTGCACTTGTTTTATATCAATTTATGTCGTTTTGTATTGTATTACTGTTGTAGGCTACACACTAAAGTGCGCTAGCCTGTTTATAGCATTTACAGTGTTTTCTGTGTGTTTTTCTGCTGTTCCTTAAAAAAACAAAAAAAAAAAAAAAAAAAAAAAAATTCTCCTTTGCTGAAATAGATTAGTCCAGATTTCAGGTTTTGCTGAATTCCGGACTGTGGTATAGTTTCCTGTGTTGCCCATATCCTTACTTGGATAGGAAGAAGCTTCACTGTTCACCAGTGAGAGTAGGGAGCTTTGAGCAGCCTATCTGTCCCTGGAGGAGTGGTCTCAGCACTGAAACTAGTAGCTTATTGGCCGTTTTGGGTCAATTCCTATCTCTTTCAGTTTCCGGGCTTTAAAACCCGCATTTGCTCGGTTTTGCAGGATTTTGCGCATAGCGCAGCATCGGGCAGCGCCGCTTAAACGGGTTTAAACTATACCCGGCTCCGGAAAGTGTGCTCTTCACTTTTTCCCTTAGAACTGTTCTAAATCTCAAAGTAAGCACTCTATTTTCATTCTAAAGCCCTGCAGTTGCTTGTATAAGTAATCTTATAAGTAAGCACTAATAAACTAAAGCACTACACCCTCTTATACTCCCTTTAAGTACTTGGCTCCCTATTGGTCCTTTTTGATCAGTCAAAAAGTAGTTCCTTATACTACTCTGGCATGTCCAAAAATCAGTTTCGGGTTTACTCTCCAGTCCAGCTGGTGAATCTGGGAATCTTGAGGCAATGTTACAACTGCCTTATGTACACTAACCACCCTCTCCTCCTCCCAACAAGCTCAAATATATGTGAGAGATGCAACTATATAGCCAAACTGGAGGCTGAGCTCTCTCAACCCAGTACTGGCGCAGTCAGTCAGGAGGAGAAGGTAACCATACACACCACAAATCCAGTCTCACATAGACCTATTGCAACAGCAAACCAAACACATAAACACACAAAAACATACTCGGAGGCTCTAAATAAAAATCTGCCCAAGCAGCAGAGACGTCCAAAGCAGACATCCAAGCAACTGCTACCCCACAACAATACCCACGTATTACATAGTTCACAAAGTCAGTGTGCCACACAGTCACAGCCCTTAAGGCTAAACAACACACCTAATACACTTGTAATAGGTGACTCTATTGTCAGACACACTGACGTCCTACTCACCAGGCTGAACAAAGAGAAGGTCACTGTAAGCTGCCTGTCGGGTGCCAGGATCCGCCACATAACACAAGCACTCAGGTCACTCCAAAGTAAGTACAAATATGACTCTGTCATTGTCCATGCTGGTGTGAATGACCTGAGACGTACCTCCCTGGACTACATGAAAAGAGACATAGAGGAGCTCTCTGATCATGTAGCCCAGGCTGGTATGACCCTGACCTTGAGTAGCATCTTACCCTCACCAAGAGTGACGCCACAGTATAAAGACAAAATGATCAATTTTAACAATTGGCTAAAGTATTGGTGTCATTCAAAGGGGATACTACAGGCTGCAGAAAAATATTACGAAAAAACAACAGGTTCGTTGAGAAAACCACTTTATAAAATAGAAAACAGCAAAGCTTTCGGGTGAAACCCTTCATCAATACTATTACATATGCTTAAAACCAAACTGGTTTAAATACAGGTCATAAAAATCACATGACTAGCAGTCCAAAAGTCATGTGACACAAACAAAAGCAAATACAAAGTGTAAACATAAAACATACAAAAATGTATAAGAAAAATATATATAAAAATATATGAAAAATATATTACAACATCTAACAACGCAGTTTAGTTTGTTGCAATTTAGTAAGAGCAGGTTTTAATGTAACCATCAAATTCAAACCTGGAGGATGGTCAGAAGCAAGCCTTAATATCCACTCATACTCCTTGACTTCGAGTAGATTATTGCTATCACCACCCCTTAGTGTTGTACGTAAAATATCTATCACTCTAAAATTAAATCTATGATCTGTACCAAACCCAGCTATGTGTTTGTATAAAGCATTCCTATCAATAATTCTTCTAATCTCTGATTTGTGCTCAATAATACAATCTTTCAACTTCCTGGTTGTTTTCCCTACATAAAATGAGGACATACAGCACAGGTTGCTAAATACACCACATTAGTCGTGGTACATGTGGCCGACAAATCAAATCTATACACTTTACCAGTGACAGGATGTTTAAATTTATGACCATTATCACTAATAATGTCTGAGCAACAAGTACAATTCATACATCTATATGTACAAGTTCTCATATTTCTATAGGAGAAAAGGAGTCTCTCACCCAAAATAGCCTTAACTTCAGCCGATGCCATCAATATAACCCAATTCCTCTGTATAATTTGTTTAACAAAGTGTGTCTTAGCATTATAAGAGGTAATATATCTAACTGTGGAGACTTGACGTTCCGTTATACTAGAATTACAGACATCATCTAAAAAATAGGTTTCAGAATTGTCTTTCTATCAGCTATAGTTTTAGTTTTCAAATCCAATAGCAATTTAGAGTCATATCCACTATTCAAAAAATCATCAATCATTTCATCAAGTTGTGTATTAAAGAATGTATCATCAGTATTCAGCCTACTAACTCTATTAAACTGTGAAGTCACTATGCCTTTAAAAACATGTGGGGTATGCATGCTGGTATTATGGACATACCTACCAGCTTACACCTCCTTTCTATAGACACTAGTGTGAATAAATCCCTATAGTAGTTGTATCTTAACATCCAAGAATACAATTACATTTTCAGAAACATCCATTTTAAATTTCAAAAAATTTGTGGTTGTATTCAAATAATCCACATATTCACTAAGCTGAGTTAAAGAACCTTTCCAAATCATAAAGCAGTCATCAACAAAACGCTGATAAAAACATACATTGCTATTCAGGGGATTTCTATTACCAAGGATATAAGTTTTCTCCCATTGGTGTAACACCAAGTTGGCATAAGTGTTGGCCACTGAAGTGCCCATAGCTACACCAGTTAATTGTAAGTATAGCTGTTCATCAAACAAAAAAATATTATTAGTGAGAACTAAATCCAAAAGGAAACAGATATTTTCAACATATCTAGTTGTTAAAGAGAATTGTGAAGTCAAAAACTCTCTTATAGATTCGATACCATACTCATTTGGTATTACAGTAAACAAAGATGCAATATCTGGTGTAACAAATAAGAAATCACCCTGTCTTAAAGGACTACCATCTAAACCATTATACCAATGTCGTAGTTTAGATAAAAAATCTGTAGTATCTCGTAGAACATTAGTACATTTCAATAAAAATGGTTGCAGCTGTTTCTGCAGATAAATGGAGATAGGCTCAGTAAGCCAACCACCACCCAACACAGTAGGTCTCATGGGGGGTCTAACATCGACCTGTGAATCTTAGGAAGACCATATAAACATGGAATAACCGGGCACGAGACAGTAAAAAAGTTAAACAAATCTAAACTAATGTCACCATTAATTTGCAAATCATAAATCATCATATTAACAGAACTTATGCACTTCTTAACATCCAAAAGTGTAACGCGTCTAAATGCATTAGCATCATCAAGTATATTGGAAACAGAAGACATATTTCGGATATTGGCAAAGGCTCTTGCTACCCCCATAGTGTCTTTTTTAGGCAAGGCTTAAAAGACAAACCCACCTCCATAGGTATCACAAGGGATAAGAAACTAAGAGTAATGCTACTCAACGCCAGAAGTCTAAACCTCAAGATGCACGCACTCGAAACTCTCCTTAGCATGGAGAACATCGATATCTGTGCAGTAACAGAAACCTGGTTCAAGGCTCCAGAGAGCACCCCAGCACTACCAGGTTATACCTCATACCATGCTTTTCGGCCCCAAAACTTGGACCGAACCACAAAAGGAGGGGGAGTATCAATATTCACAAAGATACCCACACCTCCAGGTTGGTGGCACAGCACGAAGCATCAGAGACTATCCATGTGCAACTAACTGTGGGTAAAACTGCCTTCCAGTTTATAGCCTGCTACAGACCACCCTCCCAAACACAGGAACCCCACTTGGCCTTCCTGAGAATACTGGAAAATATGAAGGTCTCTCCAAACACCATTATATTAGGCGACTTCAACTACCCAAACATAGACTGGGAGCATTACTCTAGCTCCAACACCCTAGCCCAAAGGTTCCTAGAATTTATAAACTCAAATGCTATGGAACAACTTGTTACCACTCCCACAAGAGGGGAAAACATACTGGACCTGATCATCACCAACATGGGGACACTATGCTCCAGACCAGAAGTGTATCCCTCACTGGTAAGATCAGACCATAAACTAATCTTACTGGATATTCACATCCCGACCCCACCCCCTGCCCAGAAAACCACAGTGAAAACTTCTCTAAAGCAAATTTCACACGCCTCAAAACCGAGGCGAAATCCTTCAAAGCCCCGGCCTGTGGAAAATACGCCCAGACCGCAGAATCCTTTATAAACGCATTCTATGAACACCTTCAGGAATGCATGGATCATGCAATCCCAAATAAAACCAAGACCCAATCCTCCAAAGGCAGACGTCCTGTCTGGTGGACCCCAGCCATAAACAAACTATACAATAGAAGGAGGAAGCTACTACATGATAGAGCAAAATCCCAAAAAGGGAAGGCATCTCTGATCAGTATTAGCAAAAACTACGGGCACTCATAAAATCGCCTAAGGCCAGCTTCGAGAGAAAAATTGCACAGGACACTAAGGATAATCACAAGGCTTTCTTTAGTTATGTTAGGAACCTGGGTGGGAATTCCCAGATATGCTCAGAATTAGTCCAAAATGACAAAAATACACCGAGCCCACAGACATTGCCAACATCCTAGCTGACAGGTTCAGTGCAAACTTCTCCCTCTCCCCACCAAAGGGGCAAATATCTATCCCAAAAGAGTGCTGCCCCTGACATCTCAGATGCTCAGGTAAGAGCCGCCCTCGCCAAAACAAAAACACAGCATCAATGGGACCAGATGGTGTCCCGGCTGCCCTACATGAACTCCAAGAAGAGCTAAACCCAAACATAAAACTACTGTTCAATCTTAGCCTTACTACAGGATATGTACCCAAAGAGTGGCGACAGCAACAGTGGTCCCTCTCCACAAAGGTGGTGACTCATCGGATCCTGGTAACTATCGCCCCATAAGCCTGACTAGATTGGTCTGCATAGCTTTGGAAAGGATCATCATGGACCTCATAAATAAAGATATTGGGGACCTACAGACACTGGATCCTACCCAGTTTGGCTTTGTTAAGGGCAGATCCTGCCTCTTAAACCTGGTCGATTTCTTTGAAACAGTCACCAAGGCCATTGACGAGGGAAGGTGGTCCACACAGCCTACCTGGACCTCGCAAAAGCCTTCGATACAATACCCCACTCGGGCATTATAGATAAGCTCACCAGCTTAAATATAAACCTCTATGTCACTAGATGGGTTGCAAACTGGCTCAAGGACAGAACCCACATGGTTAGAATTGCTGGAGCCATGTCAGACTCCAAACCAGTTACAAGTGGCGTCCCACAAGGCTCAGTCCTGGGACCTCTCTTGTTCGGTATATATTTCTCGGCGGTACAGGCAAACATGGAAGGACTGTGGCTGACCAAGTTCGCAGATGACTGCAAACTGGGTGCCATAATCAACTCTCCAGCCGACACAAGCATCCTCCAAAAGGGCCTCATAGAAACAGACAACTGGTGCCAGAGCCATGGCCTCAAGCTAAATGCCAAAAGTGTATAGTCATCCCTTTGGCAAAAACAAAGTGCCTACAAATTACCACATAGGTGGTAATCCATTAAGTACAGAAGAAGTCATTAGGGACCTGGGGACCCAAGTTGATAGCAATCTCTCATTTGACAACCACGTGGCCAAAGTGGTTAGAAAACATTTTATATAGCCCACCTAATCATGAAGGGATTCACATCTAGATCAGGGAGGTCATCGCCTCTTTACTCATCCCTCATCAGGCCCATAATTGAGTACAATGCCCCTTTGGGATGTACCTTACCAGACACCTGCAGCAACTGGAAAGACCCCAAAAGTACCTCACCAAGAGGATCAAAGGGCTCAAACAGATGCCATATGCTGCCCGGTTAAAGAAACTCCAGCTCTACTCAGTGGCATACCGCCTGCTCAGAGGCGATCTGTGCCTGACGTATAAAGCCATGTCCAACCCAGAATTAATGGACATGCTGCACCTCAGAAAATCCAAATCCCATCGAGCCACGCTCGAGAGACTTGAACTTCAGCACTGAAATAAATAGGACATGCTGGAGGGACAGATTCATAACCCAGAGGCTCCCTTCACTCTGGAATAAAATCCCAGTCCAGGTTAGGCAGAGTCCCACATTGACTCTCTTCAAGAGGAATCTTGATGAGTGGATGGGAGATCGTAGGTTTACCCCGGCTATCTCTTCTGTGTCACTGTTAGACAGAGGCACAGTATACTAACCTCAAAAAAAGGCATAGCAAAATTAATTTAAAATGGGTGGCTAAAGCCAAACACACTCTGGCTAGGCTTATAAATGCCCTAGGGCAGATAGCCTAGTATGAACCTATGAACCTATATAGTTACACCAGTCCATAAGGACCACAACACCCCCTTTGTTGGCTTGCTTAATGACTATATCATGGTTAGCTTGTAATGTTTTTAAGGCTAAATGCTCATCATACATTAGATTAAAATGTATTAGCTTTGTATGATCAGCATACAAACGTCTCAACTCAATTTCACATAAGTCATGGTAGGCAGTTAATACAGGTAAACTAACAGGTATACATGTACTACGTCGTTTACAACAAGTATCAGTAAAAGAAGAATTACCAAACAAAACCTTCAAATTAACATTCCTTACAAATTGCTTAAGGTCTGTAAGTGCTACGACCAAATCATCACTAGCCATTGGTATAAAATTAAGGCCCTTTTATAAAAGGGAGTAATGAGCAACCTTTAAATCAAAGGCTGAAAGATTTAAAGTACCTTTGATCACTTTCAGCTCATTTTCCCTGTCCTAAAGGGCTATCATTTTTCCGCTTGACTAGGGCCATCATTTGACCTGTTAGCGACTTCCTCCTAGGAGTAGATCACTCAGAAACTGCTTCAGGTTGATCTAAGTGGAACCGTTTATGTAAAAAGTTTAAAGTACGTTGTTGAGTTTTCTTGCCACCGCCCAAACGTGTATTAATTTCTCCATCTTGCTTGTCCTTCTCCTCAACCGCCTCAACCTGCGAGCATACGCTCGCAACAGTCACCGCTGACGTCACAGTAGTGGGCGTGTTGTCAGATACACAATTCAACAATTTAGTAGATGCCGGTTCCTGGTCCTGTGAATTAACCGGTAACACTTCACTAAAGTCATCCAAGGCAGAGGTATACTCCTCACTGGTAAGATCTGACCATAAATTAATCTCACTGGACATCCATATCCCGTCCCCACCCCCAGCCAAGGAAACCACGGTGAAGAACTTCTCAAAAGCAAACTTCACACTTCTCAAAACTGAGGTGTAATCCTTCAAAGCCCCCGGGCCAGTGGAAAATACAGCCCAAACCACAGAATCCTTTACAAACGCATTCTATGGACACCTACAGGAATGCATGGATCGTGCTATCCCAAATAAAACCAAGACTCACTCCTCCAAAGGCAGGAGACCTATCTGGTGGACCCCAGCCATAAATAAGCTATACAACAGAAGGAGGAAGCTACTACATGATAGAGCAAAATCCCAAAAAGGAAGGCATCTCTGATCAGTACTAGCAAGAAACTACGATCCCTCATAAAATTATCTAAGGCTAGCTTCGAAAGAAAAATTGCACAAGACGCTAAAGCTAATCACAAGGCCTTCTTTAGTTATGTCAGGAACCTGGGTGGCAACTCCCAGATTGCTCTGAGTTAGTGCAAAATGATAAAAAATACACTGAACCCACAGACATTGCCAACATCTTGGCAGACAGGTTCAGTGCAAACCCCCCCGTTCCCCCCCAAAAGAGCAAATGTCTATCCCAACAGATTGTAGCCTCCCTGACATCGCAGATGCACAGGTGAGAGCTGCCCTCTCCAAAGCAAAAAACACAGCATCAATGGGACCGGATGGTGTCCTGGGCTGTGTCCTACACAAGCTCCAAGAAGAACTGAACCCTCACATAAAGTCACTGTTCAATCTCAGCCTTACTACAGGATATGTCCACAAGGAATGGATACAGCAACAGTGGTCCCACTCCACAAAGGTGGTGCCACAACGAACACTGAAAACTATCGCCCTATAAGCCTGGTCTGCAAAGCTATGGAGCGTAGCTATGGAGCGTATCACAATGGAACTCATAAACAAAGACATTGGGAACCTCCAAACACTGGATCCTACCCAATTCGGCTTTGTTAAGGGCAGATCTTGCCTCTTGAATCTGGTCGACTTCTTTGAAACAGTCACCAAGGCCATAGATGAAGGGAAGGTAGTCCACACAGCCTACCTGGACCTCGCAAAAGCCTTTGGCACAATACCCCACTCGGGCATCATAAATAAGCTCACCAGCTTAAATATCAACCCCTATGTCACAAGATGGGTTGCAAACTGGCTCAGGGATAGAACCCACATGGTCAGAAGTGCAGGTGCCATGTCCGACTCTAAACCAGTTACAAGTGGCATCCCACAAGGCTCAGTCCTGGGACCTCTCTTGTTCGGCATATATTTCTCTGAGGTACAGGCTAACATGGGAGGACTATGGCTGACCAAGTTCGCAGATGACTGCAAACTGGATGCCATAATCGACTCGCCGACTGACACAAGCATCCTCCAAAAGGGTCTCACAGAGACGGATAACTGGTGCCAGAGCCATGGCCTAAAGCTAAATGCCAAAAAGTGCATAGTCATCCCCTTTGGGAAAAACAAAGTGCCCATAAATTACCACATAGGTGGTAATCCATTAAGTACAGAAGAAGTAATTAGGGACTTGGGGACCCAAGTAGATAGCAATCTCTCCTTTGACAATCACGTTGCCAAAGTGGTTAGAAAGACCTTCTATATAGCCCACCTTATCATGAAAGGGTTCACATCTAGATCAAGAGAGGTCATTGTGCTCTTCTACTCATCACTCATCAGGCCCATAATTGAATACAATTCCCCATTTGGGATGTACCTTACCCGACACCTGCAGCAACTGGAAAGACCCCAAAAGTACCTCACCAAGAGGATCAAGGGACTCAAACAGTTGCCCTACTCAGTTAGGCTAAAGAAACTCCAGCTATACTCAGTTGCTTGCCACCTACTCAGAGGCGATCTGTGCCTGACGTATAAAGCCATGTCCAAACCAGAATTAATGGACATGCTCCACCTCAGGAAATCCAAATCCCTTAGAGCTACATGCTCCAAGGACTTAAACTTCAACACAGAAATAAATAGGACATGCTGGAGGGAAAGATTCATATCCCAGAGGCTCCCCTCACTCTGGAACAAAATCCCAATCCATGTTAGGCAGAGCCCCTCAATGACCCTCTTCAAGAGAAATCTTGACGAGTGGATGGGAGATCGTAGGTTTACCCCTGGGATCTCTTCTGTGTCCCTACTAGACAGAGGCACAGTACACTAACCTTAAAAGGGCTATCTTCTGTGACCTACTATACAGAGGCACAGTCAACTAATCTAAAAGGGTGGTGAAAGCCAAACACACTCTGGCTAGGCTTATAAATGCCCTAGGGCAGATAGCCTAGTATCAACCTATGAACCTATGAAAGTCTGTTCTGTGGCATTTACACTATTTGTGTTTTAAGTAGTCACTGTACAGCATGAAATGTTACTTAAATCTAACTGACTGAAAGACAGCATGTATGCATGTAAAATCAATGCAGTGACAGGAACTTCAGGAAGAAAGAAACATTTGTGATGTCATTTTGTACAGCCAAACACTGCATTTTAGGATACCTAGAGGCAGACTAAACAATCAGAATTACTTCAAGATGCCAGACCCTATGTGGTCAAACTCAGAAATTATGTACAAAAATATTTAAAAACCTGTAAATAGTCCCAGAGTGGTGTTAAAATGTAGGAAACACCAAACCATGATGAAATAAACATTTTTTTTGAGTCTTTGAGTGTGGTTCTCCTTTAAGAGAGAACTCGGAGAAAAGAAAACACTTGCACAAGAAAAATTGGCACAAGCTTCAAATAAAAACTTGTGTTGATTAATACAATAGATTTATGAAAAACATTATATAGACAAAGAAATCTTGGAACATTTGGAAAAAGAAGCAACTGAGGAAGTGCGAAAATATAAAGAATAAAATCTGGCAATTAACCATGCAAAGCAAAGCAACATAAAAACGTCAATATAGCCAAGCATGAAAACAAGGCAGCTACACAGGAACTTCAAAAAATAAAACTTTTAATATACGGTTAGTGCTTTTGCAATTCAACTGATCGCTTCATCAGACCATAAAACAGCAGAAACAAATTCACTTAATAAAATCACATTAGAAAACAGCCAATCCAATAAGCCCACTAATTACTCCAAATAAGCAGCACAACTGAAATGCATTACAATACAGCATCTCACATCTCTTACTCAAAAAAAAAAAAAATATATATATATATATATATATATATATATATATTTCTATTCATTTTATATATATATATATATATATATATATATATATATATATATATATATATATATATATATATATATATACTTTTTTTTTGAGTAGGAGATGTGAGATGTATTGCAATGCATTTCAGTTGTGCTGCTTATTTGGAGTAATTAGTGGGCTTATTGGATTGGCTGTTTTCTAATGTGATCTTTATTAAGTGAATTTGTTTCTGCTGTTTTATGGTCTGATGAAGCGATCAGTTTGATTGTGAAAGTGCTAACCATATATTAAAGTTTTATTTTTTGAAGTTCCTGTGAAGCTGTCTTGCTTTTTGTTGTGTTTCCTTGCTTGGCTGTATTTGCTGTTCTAAAGAACAAAAATCTAAAGATTTTTGAAAGGTAGAAAAAAGAAATCTGGACACGAGAAAGAGAGAGATCTGCTATGGTATAATATTTAAGCAGTGTTGAAAGCCAAATTAATCAGTACGAAAAAAGCAGCACAAAAGAAATTCAAAGAGAAATATAGGCAAAAGGCATCCAGACATGGAAAATTTCAGAATGCAAAAAATAAGATCACAAAGAGGGAACGTAGAAAAAAAATAGTGACGTAGATATTAATAAAATAGAAGTTGAAGTTATGGAATGCCTGCAAAGTGAAGGGTTTAGTGAGGAAAGTATAACCTTGATAACATCACAGCAGGACAGAGTGATGGATCCCCAAATTAAGGAGAATCAGTAGAGCAAGGAAACATCTGATCAGTTGCCATATGAAGATCCTTTGGGGCCTTCCATAGGAAACCTGTACGAAAGTTCAGCTGAAGTTGGCAAGGGAAGGAACAGGAAACGGTGGCAACTCTGTCACAGTCACTGTTGTGGAGTGATAGGCCAGTGAGTTCTCATATGAAAGAGCAACAGATGACACATGATGAAACTGAAGAGAATGTGGCACAGGAAGATGCTGTGGAACATTCTATAGAATGCCCTTAGGAAATGGAGAACAAAAAATGTGCCCTCAGTTTAGAAGAAAATGATCTAAGAGAAGAGTTGCTTGATTTAATAGAGATGGACAGACATATTAAGATCAATGAAACAAATAGACAGCAGAACATCAATAAAACCCCCAAAGTTAGAAGTTTGATAAAACAAATGAACACAGTAATTGCGACTGTTCATAGAGATTCATGAAATATAACATAAGGAAATAGGATACATTACTCTGCAGCTAAATTAATAACATATAAAGTCTTACCACAAAAACACAGAGCAATAAGGGAAAGGAAGGGGAGAAATCAAATAAAATAGTGGCAGTATTGAAAAGAGAAAACTATAAAGTAATTAAGACAGGATGTGTCACTGTTAGAGTATACAAGAGGGAACAGATCAACAAAAATAATTAGAAAGATAGACATGACAAAAGCAATGAGCAGTATCAGGATCTGTTGTGCACTATCACAAGTAATAAACACAAAATATCATCAGCACATGCAGAAAAACGTAGAAGATATGCAGATACATATAAAGGAAAAGTACAGAATAAGCAATTTATTGAGGACCCAAAAACGTTTTTTAGAGATTTGGGAATCAGGGTCAAAGGATTTGAAACACCACCAAAAAAGAAGAAATAGATACATTTTTGAGAAATATCTATGAAGATCCTGTGGAACATAACAAAGATGCTAAATGGACAGAATAAGTAAAATAAAAAATAAGAAGTTCAAATGAACTGGATATGAAATGAGATGAAGTTAGTCCAGACAGATTGAAACAAAGTTAAGAAAAGCTCCTAAATTGAAAACCCCAGGCCCAGATACAGTGCCTAACTTCAGGCTAAACATATTAACATTTTACATGAAGATTTAGCTATGTGTAAGAAATATTTCTATGTGAACCCAGAATAGACAAAAACCTGGTTCACAACAGGAAAAATAATTCTCCTACCTAAGAACGAACCTGCAAGCAATCCCAAAAGCTATAGACCAATAACTTGCCTTCCAATGACATATTAACTATACACTGGAACTGATGCCATCACAGTTTGTAGTCAAAAGAAAACTCAATCATGGCAATAGAATAAAAGAGTACAAAAGAAAGTCATGTGGACCAAAGGATCATTTGTTGTTAAAGTCATAAAGGAAAACTGAAAAAGGGGAAGAATTTAAGTTTGGCATGGGTAGACTATAAAAAACATTTGACAGTATCCCACATTCGTGGATAAGAGTGCTTAAAAATGTATAAGATACTCCCTACACAGATCAGTTACATTACAGTGTCCATGAAACAGTGGCAAACCACTATGGAGCTAAGCCATGATAAAGTATAAATTATTATTCAAGGGATAAAAATTCAAAGGGGAATATTCCAGGGTGACTCTTTGTCACCGCTGCTCTTTCGACTTGCCCTTAACCCATTAAGCTGTCTACTTAACAGATTAGGTCATGGCTACAATTTGTCTCCCGGAAAACAACAAAGTGTAAAGACTTCTCATCTTTTTGTAGATGATTTAAACTGTATAGTTCATCAGATGAGTAACTGAAAGCACAACTGCAAGTGGTCAAAACATTTTCAGATGATATAAGAATGTCATTTGGTCTTGATAAATGTGAAAAAGCAACTTTTAAAGCAGGAACGCTGCAGCACCAAGAAAACAACCATTTGGGACTGGAATGTGATATAAAAGAACTTGAGCAAGATGGAGTTTATAAGTATCTGGGAACTGATGAAGGATCAACAATAAAACATAAACAAATGCGAATAAAACTTAGGAATATTTTAAAAGACTAAAATTAATAATGAAAACAGCTGGCATCTAGGAACAAAGTCCAAGCTATAAATCACTTTGCTCTTCCTGTCCTAACTTGCAGTTTTGGAGTGAATGACTGGCCTCAAAAGGTGTTGGATAGGTTGGACAGGAAAACAAGAAGAATGCTTCATGCTCATCAGATGATTTATAAAAGTCAGTGTATACCAAGATTAAATAGTCCCCATTCTGAAGGAGGTATGGGCCCCCTTGAAATTGATTCAATGTATAGATCTGTAATCGTGCGACTGCATAACTTTTTGCTGACCTCACAAGACCCAAATGTAGTGAAAGTTTTGAAACATGAGGAGAATAAGTGTAAGATGACTTCTCTGCTTAGTTTAGCAGAAACATATCGGCATAAAGGAGGAATGGAATTCAAATCAGAAGTAGATAAAAATCAGGCAGCAACTAAATGTGCCAAAAAAACAAAAGAAAGAATATAAGGTGAAGGATCAGATGAGAAGGCAAGAAATGTGGAAAATGCACAAATACAATTGCAAGTATAGAAAACTCTTGGAACAACTTCACATTGATCAGGATTGAACACAGGAATGGTTATGGAGAGGTAAACTGAAACCAAAAGATGAAAGGTTAATATTGGTGGCCCAAGATAGTGGACTTACATGCACATTGGTTTGCAAAGACCATTGAACATGTGGGAGAAACAGACAAATGTAGGTTTTGTAAAACAAAATCGGAAACAGTCACACATCTTGTTGGTTGTGATATACTAATGACAGAAGGACTGTATACTGAAAGGCATAATAATGTGGCAAGATTGTTGCATTGGGGATAGTGCAAACATTATAATACTGAAGTAGCTGAAAAACACTGTAAACACAAGCCACAAAGCATTATAGAAAATGAAGTCTATATCACATGGTATCACCCATTACTTACAGTTTAAGAAGTAGTTCATAGGTTAGTACTAAGCTAGCTGCCCTTGCGAGCCATTTTAAGCTTAGCCAATTATCCCTTGTGAGACTCAAACCCTGCACTTTGTGTTTGTAAGGCAGACACCTTAACCATTAGGCCACCCTCCCAAAGTAGATGCAAGACAACTAGATATAGTAGTCCATGAAAAGAAGACAAAAGTAGCATTGATCATTGAAATTGCTACAGCCAGTGACTACAGTATCTTATGTACAGAGAGACACAAAGTCATAAAATACCAAGATTTGCAGGCAGAAATGAGGGCAATGTGGAAGAAGGCTACGCAGACAGTTCCAATAGTAGTAGAAGCAATGAGTCTTTTAAAAAAGAAATTACAATCGTACTTGGATATGTTACCGATGTAACTCCATACAAATTGCAGAAGGAGTCATTGCAGGGCACATTGCGGGTGCTGCAAAGAGCACTTCTGGCTAACATCAAAGATTGAAACAATACTAATTTCGTGAACTTTAATCATACTTTGACTTAGGAATGGAGTCCATTCCCGACATGGTATTAGAAACACAAAAGACTTGGAGAAATTAAAAAAAGGAACACACCATTATAGAGGGGCATGTTTAGTCACAAAGTCAAAATGCCTATGCAATCACTAATGCTTCACTGAACAGAACACCCACCCGATTGCCAGTTTCTTTCTTTCTGTAACAGAGTATCTCCTTTCTGTATTGTTTAAAGTTCTGCAGATATAACACACAGGGTCCTTCTTAACTTGAAGGTCTTGTGGTAGTACTACCCCCCCCCCCCCCAAATGTACCTGTGACACTTTGGAATATATGGTAAATTTCTTATTAAAATCAGGAGTCACTAATGCTGGCTCAGAGCACGTGATCTTTTTTAGTTCATTGAATGCTTTGACTCAAGAGACCATTGCACCTTAACAGGAGCTTTCCCTGTTGTGAAATCTGTCAAAGGACAGGCAATAGTTACAGGATTAGGTATAAATTTTCTATAGTATCCAAAGAAAGAAAGATCCCAGAAAATTCTTCATCTGTCTTTTAATGGATGGTATAACCAGTTTTATGGGCTCTATTTTTTTTCTCATTGCGATCTGACTGCTCTTCTTCCTAGGAGATATCCTAAACAGCTGTCCAGCGTACGCAGTTTTCTTAGCAATTACAGTCAGGTCTGCCTGTCTTATGGATTCCAACAGAGCCGTCACTCTAGTTAGGTGAGACTCCTAGTTTTTTAAATGAATAACCATCTCATCCAGGTATACAGCAGCCAATCATGAGTTGGGGGAGTCAGTATCTTATCCATCATCCTCTGAAAGTTGTCTAGAGCTCTTAGACATGTCATCAGTGGTTATAAAGGCTTCTCTTTAGTAGACAGGATTAGTAGTATCTGCAAGTTCAGTGTTCAGGTATCTGGCCTTTCCTAGGTTTTCTATCATGTCCGTGGTTCAGAGCATGGGATAGCTCTCAATCTTTGAAATGCTATTTAGTTTCCTAAAGTCATTGCTGAATCTTAAGAACTAGCACTATTGTGATGCTCTTTGCAAAAGGTATCTCAGAACAAAATCCATCTTCATTTTTACTTCTTTCCTTACTTCCATATACACGTTAATTAGAGTCGCTTTTCTGCTTTAAACTAATATCACTAGGTTCAAAATGCTTTCAATAAAGGATATTCCATTTTTAACTCAACTGTGGACTACCTACTCTTTTATTATTTTGTAGTACATATTTTAAAGTTCAAATTTTATTAGTGAACTAGGTGCGTAACATATTTCAAGGCGTGAACTTTACACCCTCCACACTGCGAAGTTTCTGCTTGGTTTAAAATTCTGCATTTACCTATCAAACTCGTTCATATTGTTCTTAGGACACTCCCTTGAGGTTCTTATATCTTTTTTGTTTATCTCCTCTGTTTCTCTGCAAACACTTGTTAGTTTTTTGCAGACTTCTGTCTTGGACTGACTTTTATCCTATCAGGCCAACTTCAGTTTCTATTTACACTCTTTCAGATTTGGGTTTCTGTTGTTTACCATTATAGCAGCTTTCTGATAACAGACAGGATCATTTTTACTACATAACTGTAACTGGCTTCTAGCCCTTTTTGTAGCTTCTTTGCAAGCTCTATTCTGCTGGTTTTGACTCTGAACTTCTGTATGAATATCAGTGCCTTGCTTCCCCATACAATTCTTATACTAAATGTATGCAGTGAGATGCTGCTCTACTTTGTTCTTATTAAGGGTATCAGCTTGCCATACTGTAAAGATTGATCCCACACTTTCCACATTTCTATAGTGCTTTAAAATGTGATTAGTTCTTTCCTAATCCAAACTCATGAATTACATCAGGGGTTACATGTTACAGCCATAGAATGTAACAGTTTTCCATTTAACTTTGTACATGTTTGACAGAATATTCCCTCCATCACCATGAATGGATATTACCTTCTCATTTTGGCTGTACTAATCTTATGCTTACACATCAGGGACCCTTGACAAGGGTGATCATGCTTCCAGAGTGTAGCAAAGCTTGAACCTCTCTTCCTTCTAGAAATACAGTACAGAATCCATAGGAATTTAAAGGCGATTGAGATTAATGACCATTTACACCTTGCCAGAACTCATCCTTAGGTGGTACGTCCTTTCTCAAAGAGGGCTAAACCAGTCAAACCTCGGAGTGAATTTGTTAATGCCCATCCAATAATCTAGGTCCCATCTGAAGGACAATAGTGTATCACACTGCTTAATCTATATTTGTTCCAAGGGTGGGAAGTGGCACTGCATGATGAATCCATCTCTCCATCACATTTTATTTAATTCCTAGTGAATATTTAGGTCCCTGTTTTGGTATTTATGGAAGTAATAGACTTGTGTAGATACAAGAAATCCAAAACAACTTGGTCTCATGGCACAGGGCTCCCCCTCAAAAGTGTATAAGATACTAAATAAAGGGACAGTGCTTCTAATGTCTCTTGTTAGATTAAGGTCTTTAACCTGTGATCTTCTTAGTTAGGAACCTCTGGGGACCTTTGTAATTTGATATGTGTAGTAAGGTGCATCCCAAAGGGGGCATTGTACTCAATACTTGGCCTAATCAATGCTGAATAAAAGGGAACAATGACTTCCTTAGATCTGAATTATATTTTCCTTGGTGATTAGCTGTGCTAAGCTGTAGAATTTTCTGACCACTGTTGTCACATGATGACTGAAAGACAGGAAATTCTCAACACATGATCCAAGGTTTGTAACATTTTCATTTTGAAGTAGGGTATTTTTATGATGTATGCTGAGGGGAGGATCTGGCTATTAATCATGACAATACAGCTCTTTTTTTGCATTTACTTTAAGCCCATTTTCAGTACACCAGTTATTTATAAGTGTGAGGTCTTGCTGAGGGCTAGGGTATCAGACAGAGAGACTTGTAAATGGCTCCTAGTTTGCAGTTGTCTGCAAACATTGTTAGCCAGAGGTCTTGAGTCCCTATTAAGTAAGCAAATGCTTAATATAGCGAACGCTGTTTATTCGACCGCTAAATGTCGAAACATCAAAATCCCGAAGACATGGAACAGCAATTCTTTTTCCAGGGAAAAAAATCGCTGTTCCATTTGAGAATTTTGTGGTTTTGTTTTTTTTTGGGGGGGGGGGGGGGTCAGTTATACAGCGTTCACTTTTTTAAGCATTCGCTGTTATAATATAGACCCGAGGTCTTGGTGTCCGATCTTGAAATCAGAAAAGTACATATTAAAAAGGAGGGGTCCCAGCACTAAGCCTTGAAGGATACCACAAGTTACCTTCATAGGTAGGTACTAGGCTATTGGCCCTAGGGCCTATGTAAGCCTAGCCAACAAGGTTCCCTGGCTTTCACCACCCATGGATGCTATTTCCTTGCACCCCTGTCTATCAGGGCCACTGATGTGATGCCCGGGGTGAATTTCCTATTGCCCATCCACTTATCAGTATTTTTCTTGAAGAGTGCCAGTGACAAACTCTGCTTGACATAGATAGGTAATTTATTCCAGAGTATGGGAACTCTCTGGGACAGGAATCTATCCCTCCAGCATGTTCTGCTAATTGTGGTCTTGAGGTTTAGGTCTCTAGAACATGTGGCTCTGAGGGATTGGGATTTCTTTAGGTGTAGCATGTCCAGCAGCTCAGGGTCTGACATAGCTTTGTATGTTAGGCAGAGATCATCTCGGAGTAGGCAATATGCTACGGAGCAAAGCCAGAGTTTTTTGAGGTGGTCAGTGTAGGGTAAATGTTTTAGTCCCATAATCCTCTTTGTGAGGTATTTTTGTGGCCTTTCTAGCTGCTGCAGATGCCTTGTAGGGTACATTCCAAATAGGGCATTGTACTTTATAATGGGTCTAATGAGAGCTGAGTAGAGGGGGACAATTAATTATTTTTTCCTGGATGAGAACCCTTTCATCATGAGGTGTGCTACGTTGAAGGATTTCCTGACTACTGTGGTGATGTGATTAACAAAGGACAGGCTACTGTCCACTAGAGTCCCGAGGTCTCTTATCACTCCTTTGGTGTTAAGTGGGCTGCTGCCTATGTGGTAATTCATAGGTACAGGGTTTTTACCAAAGAGGATGATAATGCATTTTTTGGCGTTGAGCTTGAGGCCATGGCTCTGACACCAGGCATCAGTCTAGGTGAATCCCTTTTGCAGTATGTCCATGTCATTTGGGGACTTGACAATGGCACCAGTTTGCAGTCATCTGCGAACTTTGTGAGCCAGAGGCCTTCTGTGTTTGCCTGTACTTCAGAGAAGTAGATCCCAAACAGGAGGGGACCCAAGAGTGAACCCTGTGGTAGTCCACTTGTCACAGGTTTGGAGTCAGATTTGAAGTTCACAATTTTTACAGTGTGGGTTCTGTCTGTGAGCCAGTTGGTGACCCATTTTATGACGTATGGATTTATACCCAGCTTGGTGAGTTTATTTATGATACCAGAATGGGGGATGGTGTCGAAAGCCTTGGCGAGGTTGAGATAGGCTGTGTGGACTGCCTTACCCTCATCCACGGCTTTGGTGACTGTTTCAAAGAAGTCAACCAGGTTCAGGAGACAGGATCTTCCCTTCACAAATCTGAACTGGGTGGGATCCAGAGTTTGGAGGTTACCAATATCCTTGTTTATGAGTTCCATGGTAATATTTTCCATGGCCTTGCAGACCAGGCTCATCAGGCTAATAGGGTGATAGTTCCTGGGGTCTGTGGTGGCTCCCCCTTTATGGAGGGGTACAACTGTTTCCGTGCCCCACTCAGTGGGTACAAAGCCTGTCGAGAGGGGGGATAGTTAATTCTGAAGCTTATTAAGAACACAGCCGGGGATATGGTCCGGTCTCATGGATGCTGTGTTCTTGTCTTTCAATAACGCAGTTTTCACCTGTTCAGTTGTGATTGCAGGGACACTGCATTTTTCTGGTATGGATATGGGCCCTTTAGGAGGTGAGGGGGGGTAAAGTTGGCACTGACCCTATCAGCCAGGATGTTGGCGATATCAGTTGGTTCCATGAAATTTGTGTCATTGTGTTGTAGTTCTGAGCAGATCTGGGTGTTGCTATTGAGATTCTTGACATAGCTGTAGAATGCTTTGTGGTTGTCCTTAGAGTCAGCTGCAATCTTATTTTTATAGTTCACTTTTGAGGATTTTATGAGAGATTTCAGTTTCTTGCTGAGGCTGACCAGGGATCTCCTCCACTCGTGGGATTTTATTCTCTTTTGCAACAGTTTCTTCCTTCTGTTGTAGAGTTTGTTAATAGCAGAGGCCCACCAGATTGGTTTCCTTTTTTTAGAAGACCGCATCTTGGTTCTATTAGGGATGGCATGATCCATGCACCCATCTAGGTGCTTATAGAATGCATTTGTATAAGATTCTGCAGTGGTAACTGGATTGTCCATCTGCATGGGTGTTGTGAAATTGGCCACTTCTGCCTTAAGTAGCATGAAGATGGCTTTGGAGAAGTTTTTTTACAGTGGTTTCCTTTGTGGGGGATGGGGCGGGACGTGGATATCTAGGGTGATTAGTTTATGGTCGGATCTGACCAACGAGGAGCTGACTTCAGGTGTGGAGCACCTGTCACTCATGTTGGTAAGTACCAAGTCCAGGATAATTTTGCCCCTGGTAGGGGTGTGGACAAGTTGATCCAGGGCATTGGAGTTTACGAATTCTAGGAAGTACTGAGGAAAGGAGTTAGTACAAGAGTAGTTTTCCCAGTTAATGGTGGGGTAGTTAAAATCTACCAATATTAGGGTGTTTGGTTGGACCCTGATATTCTCTATTAGGTTGAAAAAAGAGGAGTGGGAATACTGGGGCATGGTGGGGGATCTGTAGCAAGCTACAATATGGATTTCAGTTTTGCTCAGAGTTTGTTGCACTTGTATAATTTCGGATGAATTATGTTGTGCAAGTATCCCGGAGGTGTGGTTGTCCTGAATGAATACTGACACACCTCCGCCCGTGGTGTTCTGGTCTTGGTTGGATGGCTGAAAGGTATGGTATGAGTTAGATCCTGGTAATGCAGGGGTACTCTCTGGAGCCTTGAACCAGATTTCAGTCACTGCACAGATATCGATATTCTCCATTTTAAGGATTGCCTCGAGTGAGTGCATTTTGAGGTTTAGACTTCTAGTGTTGAGTAGCATTACCCTCAGTTTTTGCTTGCCTGTATCAGTTACGGTGGTGGTTTTGTTTTTTGAGCTTTGCCTAAAAAAGGCACTATAGGGGTGGCAAGAGTCTTAGCTAGTATCCGGAATCCCAGGGGCGACAGGTGCAGGCCATCTATGGCAAAGCATTGTAGCCTGTCAACCATGTCATCCCTGGCAGACAAATACTGGATCCCATTTGAATGACACCAGAAGTTTAGCCAATAGTTGAAGTCAATAACTTTGTCCTTGTATTGCAGTATCATTCTGGGTGAAGGTAGGATGCTACTCAGGGCTAGGGTCATACCTGCCTGGATTACAAGGTCAGAGAGCTCCTCCATGTCTCTTTTCATGTCATCCAGGGAGGTACGTCTCAGGTCATTTACACCAACATGGACAATGACTGAGTTATACTTGTACTTGTTGTGGAGTGACCTGAGTGAGTTGGGTTATGTGGCTGATCCTGGCACCCGACAGGCAACTAACAGTAACCTTCTCCTTGTCTATTCTGGTGAGTGGAACATCAGTGTGCCTGATTATAGAGTCACCTATGACCAGTGTGTTTGGTAAATAGTTTTGCCTTATGGACAGTGGTTGAGTGGCACACTGAGTCTGTGTGTTATGTGTCTTTCGGGTTGCGGTGAGGGATGGAGGTTGCTTGTGTTTCTGCTTTGGAGGTCTGTGTTGTTTGGGTAGATTTTTATTGAGAGCCTTCAAGAATGATTTTGTGTATCTATGTGTGGGTCTTGGTGGTGTAGATGTACTAGGACTGTGTGGTGTGCGCGGTGTGGAGTGGGTGTTTGCCTTCTCCCCCTGACTGGCAAGTTCAGTCTTGGGTTGAAATAGCTTTGCCTCCAGTTTGGCTAGATAAATGCATCTCTCACAGGTTGTAGTGTTGGGTGGTAGGAGGAGAGGGTTGTCGGTGTACATGAGGCAATTGCTACATTGCCCCAAGATTCCCAGATTTATCAGGTAGACAGGAGAGAACACCAGGAGCTGTCCCTTGGACATGCCTAAATAGACACTGTTTACCTCTAGACAAGTGAGGAAAGTAAGTAGAAAAGCTGTTTTTCTAAGCAAATGAGGAAGATAAGTACAAAAACTGTTTTCCTCTAGGTAATGAGGAAGGTTAAGTACTGTAGTATAACTTATATAGCTCTTACAACAAGTTCTGAACCAGTGCTGAGCACAAGGAAGCAAATTCAAGTGCTAAAATTAAGAATCTGGCTAGTTCCAATGGAAAAAATTGAAGAGGAGACTTTATGGCACCGGGAATAGTTTAATCCTAGTTAAGCAGTGCTGCGTGATGTGCAAAACCGTGCAAACACGGGTTTTTCAGCAGACATATGAAAGGGATAGAAATAGCCCTAAACGGCCAATAAAATTACAGTTTCTGGGTTGAAACCACTCCTTCAGCTTCAGATAGGCTGCTCCAAGACTCACCACTCTCAATGATGAACCGAGAATCTTCCCTCTATCTTATTTATTTATATTTATTCCAGTTTGGTGACTGGGGAGGTCCACTGGGCTCGAGAGCCTTTTTTCAGTGGAGGCCCGGGGAGAAAAGCTCCACAAAAAGTTACATCACATATTGAATTACCATAGTACAAAGTTACATAACATATTGAAATAACAAAGAAAACTCATTAGCATTACAGTCAATATGTAGTCTTACAAAAAACAGCAGGTAGAATAGCAGACGAATAGGTATCATTCACTAAGTAACTAAGATATTAAAGAACAATTATCCAGGAAGGATGAGAGGCATACAGCATGAGGCTGGGTGCAAATATTGGTTACAATTTATAGTCTTATAATATAATCTTAGAAAGGTCTGGGCAACACAGGAACTTACAAACAGCCCAGAATTCAGCAGACTCTGAAAACCAGACTTTACTAGATCTAGAAAGGCGGGAAATTAATATAGGGATAGGATTTTTTTGTTTTTGTTATTTATTTATTTATTTTTTTCAAAAGTTAAGTCATAAACAGCAAATAAACACTTTTAACACGGAAAATAGGTTATTGCACTTGAGTGTGTAGCCTTTTACAGTTAAACAGATGAAAAAAACACTTCAAAAATGAATACTTTAAAGTGCAAACAGCATTTGGCAAAAAAACAGTTCAGATAAGTAGCAAAGTTAATAAAAAAGTGGACGGAACAATGTGGCTAGCAAAATCAAGCAATAAAAAGCAAAACAGAGGTACTTAATCCACTCAAAGTTTCTGATGAGGTATCTTTCACCTGCATTATATGGATCCTGTCTTTTAGCCATCTTCCCACATAGGGATCTATTTTTAAATTATTAAACTTAACTTACAATGCCAGTATGGGTTGTGGTATCAAACTCCTTGGCCTGGTCAAGATAAACAATGTGAATAGTATGGCTTATGTCGACAGCATATGTAACCCTCTCAAAGTTCATTAGGCAGGATCTTCCACTGACAAAACCAAAGTGCTGTGGGTCACATCTAATAAGATTATCTTATCATTGTTTATAATGTCGGTTATAATACATTTGTTTGCATTGTAGATAAGACTCAATCAAACTGATGGGTATAAAATTCCCAGTCAGTGGTAGGGTCTCCATTTTGGAGTGGGATCATAAGTGCAGTGGACCATACTTTAAGGAGAAAACCTGTAGCTTTGGTTAAACTGCTTAAGGAGAGACTCTGCTAGAGCATCCTTACTGCAGGTATATTGTCATACCCCAAGAAAGAAGGATTTTTGGTATTAGAAAGAGCTTTTAGCATGTTCCTTTGTTTTAACAGAGAAAGGGTACAGGGATATGTGGAATTTGGAAAGATATCTCTGGGGCAAAGTTAGCACTTAAATTGTTTGCAGTTATATTGGCAATGTCTTTTGGGTCCAAATAGGTGTTGTCATTTTGAACAAATTCTGACCAATGTTGGGTGTTTTTTCTTTAGTTTTCTAACAAATCTGAAGAAAGATTAATGATTCTTTTTAGATCCAAAGCTAAGAATACAGCATCCATGGGACCAGACGACATCCCAGGCTGTGTACTACATGAACTACAAAATGAACTGGCACCTCACCTAATTGCCATGTTTAATCATAGCCTCACCCCAGCCTTCTTGCCCACTGAGTGACGCACAGCTACAGTTATCCCACTCCACAAGGGGGGATCCATCTTGGATCCTGGGAACTACCACCCCATCAGTCTGACGAGCCTGATCTGCAAGGCCATGGAATATATTATCATGGAACTTATAAACAAAGACATTGGCAACCTTCAAACACTGGACCCCACCCAGTTTGGGATCGTGAAGGGCCGATCTTGTCTCCTGAATCTGATTGACTTCTTTGAATCAGTCTCCAGAGCTGTGGACAAGGGTAAGGTGGTCCACCCAGCCTATCTGGACCTCGTCAAGGCCTTCGACATCATCCCCTACTCTGGAATCATAGATAAACTTACTAAGCTGGGCATTAAGCCCTACTTCACTCGATGGGTTGCCAACTGGCTTACTGACAGAACCCACACTGTAAAAGTAGCCGACCCCAAATCCAGCTCCAGACAAGTAACAAGTGGAGTGCCTCAGGGTTCAGTCCTGGGACAGCTCTTGTTTGGCATCTACTTCTCTGACGTACAGGCCAACACTAAGGGATTCTGGCTAACAAAATTTGCAGATGACTGCAAACTGAGAGCCATTACTGAATCCCCAAATTATGTGGATATTCTACAAAAGGGCCTTACAGAAACAGATGTTTGGTGCCAGAGACATAGGCTCAAGCTCAATGCAAAGAAATATATAGTTAACCCCTTTGAGAAACAACATGTACCCATGAATTACCACATAGGTGGCAGTACACTAAACACTGAAAGTGTGATAAGAGACTTAGGGACACAGGTGGACAGTGGTGTCACCTTCGATAACCACATCACCACAACAGTCAGGAAATCCTTCTATGTGGCACACCTCATCACTAAGGGCTTTTCATCCAGAAAAAAGGAGGTCATTGTCCCACTGTACTCATCCCTCATTAGACCCCATTATAGAATACAATGCCCCATTTGGTATGTACCTCTCAAGACATATTAACAACTGGAAAGGCCACAGAAATACCTCACTAAAAGAATCACAGGCCTAAAACAGATGCTCTATGCTGACCGTCTAAAAAAACTCCACCTATACTCTGTCACATATCATCTACTCAGAGGCGATCTCTGCTTAACATACAAGGCCATGTCAAACCCTGAACTGTTGGACATGCTACACTTAAAGAAATCCCAGTCTGTCAGAGACACACATTCCAGGGATCTAAACCTTGTCATCACAATGAACAAAACATGCTGGAGGGATAGGTTCCTGACCCAGAGACTCCCCAGACTCTGAAATAGACTGCCCATACATGTCAAGCAGAGTGCCTCTTTGGCCCTCTTCAAAAGGAGCCATGATGATGGGAGATAGGAAATTCACCCCAGGGATCATGTTAGTCGCCCTGCTAGACAGGGGTCCAGGGAAGAAAATACTGTGGGAAGAAATAACCAGGGAATTGTTATGGCTAGGCTTGTATAGGCACTAGGGTCAATAGCCTAGTACCAACCTATGAACCTATGCCAACTTATGTTCATGGATTACTTTAATAGGCCTAACAATATCTCGCAATTGGCTTGGCAATATTTCTTATACTATCCTTGTCATGGGGGATTTTTTTTCTTCTTGTAAGGTTTATTAATGTTGAAGGACCATCAAGGAGATTTGATTTGGATTTCTCATTATATTTATTTTTGTTGAGACTGCCAGCTCTATACATTTATCCAGATCGGACAAGAAATCTTTCACAAAGCTACTTCCTATGTTATCATCAGAGCTGATGCTGCTATGACTGAATTTTGAAACGTAATAGTATTTGATGAGGTTAGTATGTCTGACATCCTTGAATTCTGAGATATTAGATTTTGGGGTTTGGATATACTGAAGGGGAAAGTTGCTAGTTTTTGGTCTGACTTAACTGGGGATAATGATACCATGGGAATACTGCATAAAAGAGCATATTTTAAAGAGCAGATTAATATTATGTCCTATAGGGGCTTTGTTACCATTCTGATCCAGGGAGCTTTTGTTCATTAAATCTGTGAACTTCTGGGCATACTGTCCATTGATGATATAGGTGCTTTGGTTTATTGAGTGATAGTGTATAATGAAGATTTTCAGAGGGAGTTCTTCAAGTACATTTAGGAATCTTACATGATTATCATCAGACATGGAGAGTGTCCTGTAGCAGGCTAGAAGTTGGTAGTTTATCCTGTATAGTTTTATGAGTTCCAGTACAGAGGGAGTGCTTTCTTTACATTTAGACCATGTCACAGTAATTACACATAAATGGATGGGGTCGAAATACAGCAGTATCTCAAGATCAGATAATTTGTTGCTTGACTGCTGGCACTGAACAGAGTGACCTTAAAGTAATCCAGTTTTGGGTTTGATATGCTCATTTCATTGGAATGTCCATTAGCTGGACTCTGCCTAAAAAGGCACTGTGGGGCAGCAAAGGCTTTAACCAGTATGAGGAAGCCTTGAAATAAGCAGTGCAGGCTGTGTTTTACAAAACAAATTTGATGATGAGCATCAGGTTCCCATGTTGACACATATGGAGCCGCTGGAATGGCACCAGCTGTTTAACAAGTTGTTGAAGTCAGTTATTTTTTCTTTGTGCCTAGGCATTATTCTTGGAGAAGGAAATATTCTACTCAGATCACTATCTTGCCTGCATTCATCACATACGTGGATAATTTCAATGTGTCTCTCTGCATGTCCATCAGGGTTTTATGTCCTACGTCATTTACTCTCACATAGACTACCATCATATCATAGTCATATTTTTTCAGGTGAAAGGGTCTGTAGAACCTTTGTAATGTCTGAGATCATGGCACCTGAAAAAACAGATCACAGTTATCCTGTCTTTGTCCAGCCTCGTGAACAGGGAATCCACATGTCTAACTGTAGAGTCACCTGTCATTACAACATTTTTATTATTGCAGTGATTGGAAGCAATAGATTTGAAGGAATTTAACTCTTGGTGACTCTTTGCTATAGATGAACATGAAAGAAGAGTTGTTGGATTTAAGCTGAGACACAGACTTTCTAGATCAAGGAGGTCTCAACATAAGACAATTTAATGTGATTTTGTTTACATTGTAGTGGAGCTGTATGTTGCTACTAGTCCATTTTTTTCTTTTTTTTTTTTATTGAGAGGCAATCCGCCAGGTTAGTTAAGTATTTGCACCTCTCTCAGATACAATTATTTATGTTAAGTAAAAGTTTGTAATGTCTGTGCAAATCTGTCTGATGTCATTAAGTGCTAAGAGGCTATCAACAGAAGGGAAAAAAAACAGGATGACCTTCTGTTTTTACCCAATTTAGTTCATAGGATCATAGGAAGTTACTAGGCTATTGCCCTGAGGCCCTTGTAAACTTAGCCAAGAGTTTAGCCCATGTTTAGACAAGTCAGCACCCAATACCCCTGTCCAGCAGGGACACAAGTAGAATCCCAGGGGTGTATTTTCTGTTTCTCATCCAGTTATCCAGGTTGCACTTAAAAAAGGATAATGAGTTACTCTGCTTGATGTGAAGAGGGAGTCTATTCCACAGATGGGAGAGTCTCTGAGACACAAATCTGTCCTGCCAACAAGTCCTATTGATGTCACAGATCAGGTTGAGGTTACACGTGTGGGTTACTGGAGTGGAACTTGACTTGGGGATATGCAGCAGTCCAATCAAGGTGGGGTCTGAGATTGCTCTGTATGCCAGACAAAGGTCACCTCTGAAGAGTCTGTATGAAACTGAGTAGAGGGGCAGGGATTTTAGCCTCTCTGTGTATGGTAGATGTTTGAGGCCCTTGTTTCTCCTGGTTAGGAACAACTGTGGTCTCTCCAGCTGTTGCATGTGCTTTATGAGGTACATGAAGAAAGGGGCATTGTACTCAGTAATAGGCTTTATAAGGGAAGAATACAGGGATGTTATGACCTCCATGTCCTTGAATGAGATATCCTTACTTATGAGCTGGGCCATGTAGAAAACCTTCCATACAACGGAAGCAACATGGTGGTCAAAAGTCAGGTTGCTATCAACCTGAATGTCCAAATCCCTCACAACTGATTGTACGCTTAGTACATTGTTACTAATGTGATAGTTAGTGGGGATGTCACTCTGTCTAAAGGGATGATGCATTTTTTACTATTCAGCTTGAGGCCATGTTTCTGGCACCAGTCATTTGCTTGGGTGAGACTCTCTTAGAGGACATACACATCACTAGGGGAATTGATGACAGCACCCAGCTTGCAGTCATCTGCAAACCTGGTCAACCATAACCCACTGGTTTTAGCCTGCACCCCATAAAAGTATATCCCAAACAACATAGGCCCCAAGACTGATCCCTGGGGTGCACCACTCATTATGGGTCTTAAGGTGCCTTCCCCTATTTTGACTATGTGGGTTTTATCAGTGAGCCAGTTTGCTACCCATCTGGTAACGTATGCCTTGATGACTAGTTGAGAGAGTTTAACTATTATGCCTGAGTGGGGAATAGTGTCAAAGGCTTTGGCCAGATCAAGGTAGGTGGTGTGCCCTGTCTTCCCGTCATCCATGGCTTTGGTGACTGTCTCAAAGAAGTTGACCAAATTTAACAGACATGATCTCCTCTTGACAAAGCCAAACCATGTGTGATCAAGTGTTTGGAGGTTGCCAATGTCCTTGTTAATGAAGGTCATGATAATCCATTCCATGGCCTTGTGGGTCAGGCTAGTTAGGCTGATGGGTCTATAATTTCCTGAATTGGTGGATGCTCCACCCTTGTGCAAAGGGATGACAGTAGCTGTCCTCCACTCAGATAGGATGAAGACAGTACTCAGGCTTTGGTTGAATAGGGTGCCTAATTGTGCTGCAAGTTTCTGCCTGAGTTAATGTAGGATGCAGCCTGGAATGTTATTGGGTCCCATGGAGGATGTATTTTTTGCCTTTGAGAGGGCAGTGATGACCTGTTCCCTAGATATAAGGGGTAGGTGGCTGGTACTGGGGATGTCCTGATTTACTGATGGAGGACAGAGGGGGTGAAGTTTTCACTAAATCTGTCAGCCAATAGATTGGCTATATCTACAGCATTTGTGTATGTGTTGTCCTTTATCACCAGTTCTGAGCAGATCTGGGTGCTTCCTTTGAGATTGTGGACATATGTGAAGAAGGCGTTATGATTGTCCCTAGTAGACATGGCCAGTTTGAACTCGAAGTTTGCTTTGGAGAATTTCACTAGTGCTCTTATTTGCTTGTTCAGGCTAAGGAGAGATTGCTTCCAATTGGGTACCCGTACCTTCTTGGTCCTGGACTGCAATTTTTTCCTTTTGTTATACAGTTTATTTATAGCAGATGTCCACCAGACAGGTTCACTCTTCCTTGAGGAGGAGGATTTTGTCCTGTCAGGTATTCCTGATTCCATACATCTATATAAATGCTCATATAGTACTTTGGCATAGATTTGGACATTGGTGCAAGTTCCTACAGAGGGGGGGGGGGGGCTGTGAAGTTCCCTCAGGAAGTTGTAATCAGCTTTGGAGAAGTTTTTTTGTTTGACCTTAGCTGGGGGGGGGGGGTCAAGGTAGATGGTGACTTCGTAAGTGACCACTTTATGGACAGAGCTTACCTGGGAGGATGATAGTGTAGAGATGCTGCAGTAGTTACTCATGTTAGTTAATACCAAGTCCAAGATATTATCACCTCTCGTGGAATTATTGTCTAGCTCTTCCAAGGTGTTTGCATTGACAAAATCAAGGAATCTCTGGGCATTTCTGTTCTGGCATGAGTAGTTCTTCCAATATATGTTTGGGTAGATAAAGTCACCCAGGATCAGGGTAAAGGATTGAATCTTGACAGATTTGAAGAAGTCCAGATAGGTGGAGTGGGCATCTTGAGAAAAATCTGAGGGCATGTAGCTAGCTATGATTTGAATAGGGGTCTTCTCAATGGTTAACTGCACCTGGAGTGTTTCCTGTGTGTCATACTGTTTGACCAGCCTGGAGGTGTGTATTTCTTTAATATATATTGAAACATCACCTTTTTTGGCTTTCCTGCCCACAGTTTGGGGTCTGAATGCATGATAGGATGAGTAGCCAGGTAAAGCTAGGTTGCTCTCCACAGCTTTGAACCAGGTTTCTGTGACTGCGGAAATGTCAGCATCTTCCATGGTTAGGAACACTTGCAATAAGTGCAGTTTCATGTTTAGACTTCTAGCATTTAGCATCATGACCTTTAATTTACATTTTGTTGAACTTTTTATGTTGGTAGTTTTGACCTCATCACTTTTCCTAAAAAACGCACTATGGGGGAGGCAAGAGCCTTTGCCAGAAGCCTGAAGCCCAAATGATACAGATGCAGGCCATCTCTGGCAAAGCATTTTGGTCTGTAGATCATATCTTCCCAGACTGTCAGGTACTGGATCCCCCTGGAATGACACCAGAAACTAAGCCAGTTGTTAACATCAATCATTTTCAGTTTGTATTGGGGCATCATTCTGGGTGATGGTAGGATGCTGTTCAAGGCTAGGAACATACCTGCCTGGGACACATATTCAGTGAGCTCAATCATGTCTCTCTTCATATAGTCCAGGGAGGTATGTCTCAAGTCATTCACACCAACATGGACTATGACAAGAGTCATAATAATACCTGATGTTGAGAGACCTGAGCACGTGTGTGATATAGTGGATTCTGGCAGCTGACAAACAACTAACCGTGACTTTCTCCTTATCCAGCCTGGTGAGAGGCACATCTGTGTATCTGACAATGGAGTCTCCTATGGATAATATGTTGGGTTTATGGTTAAGCTTTAGTGGCTGTGAGACACAGGTGTGTGGACTATGCATTGTATGCGATGTGGGGGGGTTGTGGAGTTTGCGTGTGTTTTTGGCTCAGAAGTCTCCTTTGTTTGGGTATGTTTTTCTTGAGAACCTCTGTATATGTGGGTGTGTGTTATGGAGGTGTGGGTGGTGTTTGAGGTGTAGTGATTGTGTTCACAACCTTCTCAGTGCCAGATTAATTAAGAAATTATATAAGATAAACTATAGCTATATGTGCGAATTTAAGATGAGTTGCAATTAAGTGTGTTATGGAGAGATACACTGACTAAAACAGAATAACTACAGAATAACTACATGTAGCTAGATGAGACAAATTAGGTTCATACATTCATAGGTGTTTACTAGGCTAACAACCACAAGGGCCTTTTTATGCCTAGCCATGCATCCCAAATCTCTGACAAGTTCTGATACCCTTGAAAAGTGTAAGCATGGGCCTTTGAGATGAACCATTTACAGGTTAACTGTGTCTATTAGAGACATAGGTGCCAAACCAGGGATGAATTTCTGGTTTCTCACCCAATTGTCCAAGTTACACTTGAATTGAGTTAAGGAGGAACTCTGCTTCATGTGATGGGGAGCCTGTTCTAAAGACAGGTTAGTCTCTGGGATACATACCTATCTCTCCAGCAGGACCTATTTATATCGCAGGCAAGGTTTAAGTCTTTAGAATGGGTAATTCTGGTGATGTCTGTTTTGTGGATATTCAGGAGGTCCATCAGAGTTGGGTCTGACAATGCCCTATATGCCAGGCATAGATCTCCCCTCAAAAGCCTGTAAGGGACAGAATATAGGGATAAGGCCTTGATGTGGTCTGCATAGGACATATTACTTATGCCCTGTATTCTTTCAGTGAGGAAACGTTGTGGACATTCCAGTTGTTCGATATGCATGGTTAGGTACATACCAAAGGGGGCATTGTACTCAATGATAGGTCTGAAGAATGCTGAATACATTGGAACAATGATTTCTTAGACTTAGATGCCATACCTTTGTTTATAAGTTGCACAACATAGAATGATTTCCTCACCACCGTAGACACATGATGATCAAAGGCTACGCTACTATCTATGTGTGTCCCTAACTCCCTGACTACTGGGTCATCTCTAAGTATGTTTTCAATATGATAGTTACCAGGGGTGGATGACTTCCCAAAGGATACTATTATGCATTTCTTGGCATTTAGTTTTAGTCCATGGCTCTGACACCAGCTGTTTGTCTATGTCAGCCCCTGCTGGAGAACATTTGTGTCAGTGTGAGATTCAATGACAGCCCCTAATTTGCAATCATCTGCAAATTTAATTAGCCAGAGACCACTAACATTGGGGCTTTACTTCTGAGAAGTAAATGCCAAAAAGGAGCAGTCCAAGGACTGATCCCTGAGGGACTCCACTTGTGACTGGCCTCTTTGTAGAGGTAGACTCCCCAATTTTAACTTCCTGGGTCCTGTCTGTGAGCCAAATGGCTATCCACTGGGTGATGTATGGGTTTGTACCTAACCTCTTGAGTTTGTCAACAATGCCCAAGTGGAGTACTGTGTCAAATGCCTTGGCCAGGTCAAGGCAGGCACTGTGAACGATTTTTCCCTCATCCGTTGCTTTGGTGACCTTCTCAAAGAAGTCCACCAGGTTGAGTAGGCATGACCTGCCCTTGACAAAACTAAAGTGGGTTGGGTCCAGGTCTGGAGGTTTACTATATCTCTATTCATCATCTCCATGATAATTCTTTCCATGGCTTTACATATAAGACTAGCGAGACTTATGGGTCTGTAGTTTCCAGGGTCTGTAGATGGCCCACCTTTGTGCAGAGGGATGACTGTTGGCTTTCTCCATTCATGAGGCATGAAGCCTGTTTGGAAGCTATAGTTAAATAGTAATTCCAGAGGTCCTGATAGGTCACATTTCATGCTAACTAGAAGGCATCCTGGGAAATTGTCTGGGCTCATTGATGTAGTATTCCTGGTCTTAGAGACAGCATTAAGGACCTGTTCCCTAGTGATAGTAGGGAGAGTTATATTTGATGATGTTTCCTGAGGGAAGGTTGAGGGGGAGAGAGGAGTAAAGTTGCCACTGAATTTATCAGCCAGGAGGCTTGCTATATATTCTGGCTCACTATAGGTGACTCCATTTACAATGACCTCTGCACACAACTGTGTATTGCCTTTGAGGTTGTGGACATAGCTAAAGAATGCTTTGTGGCTGTCCTTGGCCTGGGAGGCCAAACTTACTTCAAATTTGGCCTTGGTAGACTTTATTTGTCCTCTGAGTTCTTTGTTTCATTTAATGAGAGTGATTTATCCTGCTGGGTGCTGCACCTCCTAATTTTTTCCATTATTTTTTTCCTCCTGTTATACATCTGATTGATTTTGTGATTCCACCAGGGTGGCTTGTTGAGTTAGTTCTGTCCTTCTTCCTGGTCGGTACAGCTGCCGCTATGCAGCTATTAGCATGCTTGTACAGGGTTTATATGAACGGTTCTGCATACGCAGAAGTGTTCTCAGGGTTTATGGGGGCTTGAAACTTTTCCAGATACTCACTTATTGGCAGGAGGTTAGCCTTAGAGTAGTTCCTGAATACTCCAGGTTTAGCTGGGGGTCCAGGTTTTATTTTTACTTCAAAGGAGATCATTTTGTGGGCTGACTTTACCAGGGAAGGCATTACACTAGGGGATGTACAACAGTCTCTCATATTAGTAAAGACCAGATCCCATATGGTTGCACCCCTGGTTGGTGTATTGACTATCTGGTCCAGGGAGTTTGTGTTTACAAAATCCAGGAATCTCTGTGCATGTACGTTTGATGTCATATAGGGTTCACAGTTAATAGTGGGGTAATTAAAATCACCCATGAATATGGTATTGGGTTGGATGGTTAGTGTTTCTAATAAGTTTAAATACATGGTATGGGTTTCCTAGGTCATAGAGGGGGACCTATAGCTTCCAAGGAAGTGGAATTGGATTTTACCTTTGCTGATTTGAACACGGAGCAGCTCAAGTGCATTGTCCTGTTTGGCCAGCCTTGAAGTATATTTATTTTTGATGTAAATAGAGACACCTCTACCTTGAGTCCCTGCCCGTGAAGTAGCTGGACTAAATGTGTAAAAAGCAGTATAACCATGCACTGTTGGTGTGCTCTCCATGGCTTTAAACCATGTCTCAGTGACCACACAGACATCAGTATTCCCTAGAGTAAATAGAGCTTCTAGGGAGTTGAGTTTTTTTGTTTACACTCCTAACATTGAGCAGTAACACCTTTAGATTTTCTTGGTTTTGATTTGCTAAGTTGGAAGTACTTTCAGTTTGGCATTGCCTAAAAAAGGCACCATGGGAGAAGACAATGTTTTAGCTAATATTTGAAAGCCTAGAGGGGAAAGGTGCAGACCATCCCTGGCAAAGCAGTGTGGTCTGTTGACCATCTCCTTCTATGCTGACAAATATTGCAACCCCTTAGAATGACATTAGAAACTAAGCCAATTATTAAAGTCAATCATCCTTTGTTCATATTGTGGCATCATCCTTGGAGAAGGTAAAATGCTGCTCAGTGCTTGGCTCATACCAGCCTGAGACATGTATTCTGAGAGTTCCATGATGTCTCTATTCGTATAGTCTAGGGAGGTATGTCAGAGGTCATTTACTCCTGCATGGACTGTGACTGAGTCATATTGTTAATTGTGGTCTAATGACCTGAGTGCATGTATAATGTGGTGGATCCTAGCCCCTGATAAGCAAACAACTGTAACTTTCTCCTTATTCAGCCTGGTGAGAGGGACATCAGTGTGTCTCATGATGGAGTATCCAATGACTAGAATGTTGGATTGTGTGGTGGCTTGCCTTGTGGGCTTAGAGGTAGAGGCTCCATGAGATGTAGCTCTATGTGTTGATGTGGATGTTGTTTTGAAAGAATGCATTTGAGGCTGCTGAGGGTATTTGGTATGCGTACTTTGTCTAAGAGGTCTTTGAGCTTTAGTATGTTTACATGTAAGTGCCTCAGCATTATGTGGGTCGATATATCTGCTTTGAATTGTGGTGATGTGTGCAGAGTGTGTACTACTGACACCCTTATTGACATTAGGAGTACTTTTATGTGAGAGCTTTGCCTCCAGTGACTGTGTAAATACATCTCTCACATACCATATCAGTTTGTTTGAGAATTAACTGGTTGTCAGTAAACATTGGGCAATTTCTACATTGCCTCAGGATGCCCATATGCAGCAAGCCAGTAACAGAGGCAGTAGGAAAGTTCATATCCATGGCAACAGACCCCTTTTTTATTGATTAGACAGTTGGAGTGAGAATATCAATTACTGTCAACAGTATCCCGTTTGCAACTCTGTAGACAGTGCTTGTCACTGCAAACTAGTTGTCCTGTGTACAACTAGGTATTGGAGAGATTTCAGTTGTGCTTTTACAGAAAACATGTCACTCAGGGTCTGTGAGTATGTACAGAGCACTGCCAAACACTAATACAAAGACCCTGAAAATTTAAGGATGAAGTATTTAGGCAGATATTCTGAAGTTACTGAAAATAAAGAATTAGCTAGTCAAGAATGATGAAAAGTGGGGAGTTGCATGAATGACTACTGCCTGGCTACTACAGCTGGTCTCACCGCAGCTTCACTCTGCTGAGATACAATGCTCCTTTGCTTCTCCTCTCACCAGAAGCAAAATGGTAGCACCAATCCCAAGAGGAGAAGCAGGTGACAGCCTGTTTGGTGATCCACAGTCTTGTCCCAGATGATGCAAGGGTCTGTAGGCTTGTAGCCTTTTTCTGGTAGATATCTCGAGTAGCAACCAGACCAGTCAGGAACGTTAGGCACAGACACTCACTCTCCAACTAGAAACAGTCAGGAATGAATCCACTCTGCTCCTTCACTCACCAGCATCAGAATATAAGCACAGATCCAAGCTGTCAAGGAGGAAATCACATTCTAGGCTCTTAAGAAGTAAGTAAAAAAGATTAGACTTAAAGAGTGGTCATGGGTTGTGCAACTGTACATAAACAATGGGAGCTTATTGGCTAAGATGGTACTTGTGAACTTATGAGCAGCATAGAGCTGCTGTGGGCTGCTTGGAGGGCTAGACAGTAATCCAGGTGCCCCCTGCAACCCGTCATACAGCTGTGGGCATCTCTGGGTACTTGTAAGTTCCATTAGTAACACTGGCTATACAAGATCTGGGAGGGAGAAGGAGGACATATGAGTACAGATGTAGGTCAAGACACCTGCATCCACACAGTGTACTAAACCACATTAAACTGCCTTATCTATAACACTGGAAAACAAGAAGAAAAATCTCAGTAGAGCACAGCAACCACTAGAAATTTACCAATAGCAAACACAAGCCTGGAAGCAGTCTGGATTTCTCTAGTCTGGTTTTCTTTTCTGCCATCAGAAAAAGGCAAAGTTATTGCAATCAGCTGGAAGCAGTGCAGTATTAAGGTTGCCACCTTTTCAAATGCCCAAAGTGGGACTTCTTTCAGAAAGGTGAGAATTTGCAGGACAAAAGATAGCCACAACCAGTGTAAAGGACATAACTTTATTATTCTATTTCATATAACATTTAAGTGTCACAGATGCAGAATAACTGTTTTATGCAACTGTTAACGAAAACTTGAGGAATATTTATGTTCTAAAATCTCAGGACATTTTTAATTTTTTCAGTTTTTTTCTACATGACGCAATATTAAACAGAATCAAACAGAAGTCACTTTGCTAAATGGTCTTTTCTTCAGCAGCAAAATCAGATCCGGTTTGAGCTGGTCACAGTCTGGAGCCTTGTTTATAATAATAGAAAACAGCAAGAAAAGGCTTGATCTACAACAATGAAACCAGCAAGAGAAAGTTCAACAGAGCACACCAGCCAATAGTAAAACACTCAAATTTCACCTAAATAGCAAACACAAGCCTAGAACTAGGCTGGTTCTCTTTTCTCAAACTCAAAAAAGCAGTAATTTAAATTCATTTTACACAAAGTATTATTCAGTGGTTTGGTTTTAACACAACAACATACTGAAAACTCTGGTATTCTAGATGTAGTCGTATCACAGCTTCATTTTACCAGGCTTTTCAATGATTGGCATTTCTTCTTCCAGCATTCTCTTCAGAAAAGAGCTTAGTAATGTGATCCAACCCCCAACATTTGAAAGAAGTTAACCCATCACTTGCTACTTTTAGTTTCACAAAAGAATGTACATTTCTTCGTTCAACTTTAGAAGCAGACAATTCAGTTTTAAACTGTGCCATTAAGTAACAGGTTCAAAGGCAAGTACTAGGCTAGATGCTCTTGTTAGCTTTTTTAAGCCTTTGCAGTTTCCCTTTCAAAGGTGACAATCAAACGCTATACTTTGTGTCTGTGAGATAAAGGCTAAAGTCCCTATCCCTTTATTTTAACCCCAACCCCAATAGTTGTTCAACTAAGGTTACTAACCTGTTAGGATTCTTGGGATCAGTTTGTAATACCCATTTTCTTACGTCACTAAACAAAGCTGTTGTAAATCTATTGCTAGAATTGCTAACATTTTCATTTTGCAGTACCTATAAGGCCCCAAACATAGCTTTAAAATATGTTTTAAGTTGAACACCTGCTCTCTTATCAGTTTGTCGTCATTAATAGTCCAGTTATGTTATTGTTTATACTTCACAGTTTATTCTAGCCCTGGTCAAGACCTCGTTTTTCAGTCCGTCATAGTCTCTCTACTCTTATCTGCTGCCTCCATGTCCATGTACATTTTCAAAGCCTGTTCTGTGAGCTAAATGATAGGATTTTTTCTATAGGGAATTTGAAAGACAAGTGGTATTGTACTTGTCAGAGCTGTAGCTACCTTATCAAGCTTCTGGTGCAACTCCCTAATCTGGCACCCTTTAAGTCATAGTTGAGGAGGGGAAAAAAGTTTACTCTCAAAACTGAAAAAAGTCTTCTTTGTGAGTTGAGCACTCTCCAAAGCTAAGAATACAGGATCCATGAGACCAGATGACATCCCGGGATGTGTACTACATCAACTAGCACTTCACCTAAGTGTCAGGTTTAATCATAGCCTCACCTTAGGCTTTGTGCCCACTGAGTGGCGCATAGCTACAGTTATTCCACTCCACAAGGGCGGATCCACCTTGGACGGGCCTGATCTGCAAGGGCATAGAATGCATTATCATGGAACTTATAAACAAAGACACTGGCGACCTTCAAACACTGGACCCCACCCAGTTTGGGTTCGTGAAGGGCCGATCTTGTCTCCTGAACCTGATTGACTTCTTCTAATCAGTCTCCAGAGCTGTGGACGATGGTAAGGCGGTCCACACAGCCTATCTGGACCTCGCTAAGGCCTTCAACACCATCCTCCACTCTGGAATTATAGATAAACTTACTAAACTGGGCATAAATCCCTACGTCTCTCGATGGGTTGCGAACTGGCTTACTGACAGAACCCAGACTGTAAAAGTAGCTGACTCCAAATCCATCTCCAGACAAGTGGAGTAACTCAGGGTTCAGTCCTGGGACCGCTCTTGTTTGGCATGTACTTCTCTGACATGCAGGCCAACACTAAGGGACTCCGGCTAATAAAGTTCGCAGATGACTGCAAACTGGGAGCCATTATTTAATCCCCAAATGATGTGGATATTCTACAAAAGGGCCTTACAGAAACAGATGCTTGGTGCCAGAGCCATGGGCTCAACCTTAATGCCAAGAAATGTATAGTTATCCCCTTTGGGAAAAACCATGTACCCATGAATTACTACATAGGTGGCAGTACACTAAACACCGACAGTGTGATGAGAGACTTGGGGACACAGGTGGACAGTGGTCTCACCTTCGATAACAACATCGTCACAACAGTCAGGAAATCCTTCTATGTGGCACACCTCATCACTAAGGGCTTTTCATCCAGAAAAAAGGAGGTCATTGTCTCACTGTACTCCTTCCTCATTAGACCCATTATGGAGTACAATACCCCATGTACCTCACAAGACATCAGCAACAGCTGGAAAGGCCACAGAAATACCTCACTAAAAGAATCACAGGCCTAAAGCAGATGCCCTATGATGACCATCTAAAAAAATTCCAGCTATACTCTGTCGCATATCGTCTACTCAGAGGCAATCTCTGCTTAACATACAAGGCCATGTCAAACCCTGAGATGTTGGACATGCTCCACTTTAAAGAAATCCCAATCCCTCAGAGCCACATGCCCCAGGGATCTAAACCTTGTCATCACAATGAACAAAACATGCTGGAGGGATAGATCCCTGACCCAGGGACTCCCCATACTCTGGAATAGACTGCCCATACATGTCAAGCAGAGCACCTCCTTGGCCCTCTTCAAAAGGAACATTGACGATTGGATGGGAGATAGGAAATTCACCCCAGGGATCATGTCAGTCACCCTGATAGACAGGGGCCCAGGGAAGTAAATATTGTGGGGAAAAAATATCCGGGGAATTGTTTGACTAGGTTTGTATAGGCCCTAGGGCTGATAGCCTAGTACCAACCTATGAACCAAAAAAAGTTCTTCTGCTGAAACCAATTACTGTAGTTAGAATATCACACGAAAAAACACTTCAGCTGTGAATGCAAAAGCAGTATCGCCATTTGTTTCTGAATGCCAGCACCAAAATACTACCCCATTATCAACTGCCAATCATGACCCCTAAAACCTTGCCCTCTGAGCAGCTGCCCCTTTTGCCCCATCTTAGTTATACCTATGAAATTTGGCTGCCGAGGTATTATGTGGAACAGCATATGGTGAGTTCTTTACCAGCTGCCCATGCATTTACCACAAGTATAAGTCTAAAGAGTCACTGGGGCACCACAGTGTATACAACCTAGGTTTAGTTAGTAATCTACATGATGCGGTGGAGGAATCAAAGATATAGCTGTCAGCCAATCAGGGACAAATCTCAATAGAATCAGAGACCACTCCAGAAACAATCAGGGACCATGAATGACATTTTTAAAATATCAGTAGTGTTTAACTTGAGACATCGACAGAATAACAAAATGTGAAACAATATACATTTTCAAAAGTATAAGAAGTCTGTAATTATTGTCATTATTTATTGAGTATAATTTGCCAGCTTTTCTCCAAAGGTAATCATTTTTAGGAGGGATTATCAGGACTGAGTTAAATATTGAGTAAACTTTATGGACACTTGAGAGGTATGATCAAAGACCCCAGATCAGGGATAAATGTTAAATATTACCATAAATTACATAAGAAGTTAACTGAACAACAGGTTTAGTGCATCAACATGCATTTTTGAACAATAATGAAACTCTAATGTCTGGTATTATTGACTGACTGTAATCCTCTGTGATTTACCAGAAAATCAAACATTTTAGGAGACAGACCATGGCAAAAAGTGAGGCAGAATCAAGGTAAGTCGATAGCTGTCATCAAAATTATTTATATAAAGTCACTGGTCATCTAGAATCTGCACAAATAAGTATCTGTAACTGCTGAGTGGGAGTTGGAGTTGTCTAGATGAAAATAGCTAACTCTTTTTCTAGTTATAGCTGTTTTTTTTCCATCAAAGTCACTGTTTGGCTATGCAAGACTTGTGTGAATTTGTGTTAAGTAAGATGGAGTACTTAAACTGACATCTGATACACCTAGGGTTATCAGACGTCCAGCAAAAGGAGGACATGTCCTCCTTTTCAGTATTGTGTCCTCTGTCTAGCAGGCATTACCTAAAAAGGCAAAAATATCTGGCTTTCTTCAATCCCACAGGTACATCATATCAGTGGCGGCTCGTGGCATAGGACTGCCAGGCTGCAACCCCCCCAACTTTCTCCACACATACACACACACACACACACACACACACACACACACACACACACACACACAAAAATAAAAGAAAACACTTTAATTTAATTTGCACAGTAGCACCAGTTCGAACTGCTACTACTGTGCAAAGTAAAGTAATGTGTTTCTACGTGGAACTCAGGGCAGCTCGCAAGTGTGCTAAAGTTCCACTTCAATAATAATAATAATAATAAAAAAAAATATCTTTTTTTCTCTCTCTGGGCTGTTTTAAAAACAATACGCATTGAGAAGACCGAAGGCATCTATGCAGATGCCCTTAAGTCATTGCGGTTTAACCGCAAGAAACAGGAGCCTGACGGGACTGCGAAGTCAGCAGTATGTCACGTAATCTGTATACGTGACGTGGCTGCTGATTAGTCCTGTTACTCTCGCATTCTCTTCCTGTCCTTTAGTTGCGAGGGAGAGAACAATAGAGTGGAGAAACGGGTTGACTGTTGTATTAGTGTTCAATAGGTTCATAGGTTCATAGGTTTATACTAGGCTTTCTGCCCTAAGGCATTTATAAGCCTAGCCCAAAGTTTTGTGGCTTACGCCACCCCTTATGTTAAAAAATACTGTGCCCATTAGTTTGTTGTGCCTCTGTCCAGCAGTGACACAGAGATGATTCCTGGGGTAAATCTACGATCTCCCATCCACCGGTCAAGATTTCTCTTGAACAGAGCCAGCGAGGTGCTCTGCCTCACATGGACCGGGATTTTATTCCACAGCATAGGGAGTCTCTGGGTGACAAATCTATCCCTCCAGCATGTCCTATTTATATCCGTGCTAAGGTTTAAGTCGCTTGCTCTAGTGGATCTGGTAGATTTGGATTTTTTGAGGTGGAGCATGTCCATTAATTCCGGGTTGGACATGGCCTTGTATGTCAGGCACAGGTCACCTCTGAGCAGGCGGTATGCGACTGAATAGAGCTGGAGTTTCTTCAGTCTGGCAGCATATGACAGATTTTAGAGTCCCTTTATCCTTTTGGTGAGGAACTTTTGGGGTCTCTCCAATTGCTGCAGGTGTCGGATGAGATACATCCCGAATGGGGCATTGTACTCGATCATTGGTCTGATAAGTGAAGAGTACAGGGGAACAATGACCTCACTTGATCTGGATGTGAATCCCTTCATGATCAGGTGGGCAATGTAGAAGGTCTTTCTAACCACTTTAGCAATGTGAGTGTCAAAAGAAAGGCCACTGTCAACCTGGGTCCCCAGGTCCCTGATAACCTCTTCTGTGCTTAATGGATTGCCACCTATATGGTAGCTTGGGGTTACCTTGTTTTTCCCGAAAGGTATGACTATACATTTTTTGGCATTTAACGTCAGGCCATGGCTCTGGCACCAGTTATCAGTTTCCGTGAGACCCCTCTGAAGGATATCTGTGTCCGATGTACTTTCCACTATGGCGCCCAGTTTGCAGTCATCTGCAAACTTTGTCAGCCATAGTCCTCCTATGTTTGCCTGTACTTCTGAGAAGTAGATGCCGAACAACAGGGGGCCAAGGACTGAGCCCTGTGGGACACCACTTGTGACCGGCTTGGAGTCTGACATGGCGCCAGCAACTCTAACCCTGTGGGTTCTGTCCTTTAGCCAGTTTGCAACCCATCTTGTGACATATGGGTTTACATTTAAGCTGGTAAGTTTCTCTATAATACCCGAGTGGGGTATTGTGTCGAAAGCTTTTGCAAGGTCAAGGTAGGCTGTATGGACTGCCTTTCCCTCATAAATGGCCTTGGTGACTGTTTCGAAGAAGTCGACCAAGTTCAAAAGGCATGATCTGCCCTTGACAAAGCCAAACTGGGTCGGGTCCAATGTCTGCAAGTCCCCTATGTCTTTGTTTATGAGTTCCATTATGATCCTCTCCATAGCTTTGCAGACCAGGCTTGTTAAGCTTATGGGGCAGTAATTACCAGGGTCTGTAGAGGTACCGCCTTTGTGGAGTGGGACCACAGTTGCCGTACGCCACTCCTTGGGCACGTATCCTGTGGTAAGGCTAAGATTAAACAGCTGCCTTATATGCGGGTGTAGTTCCTCGTTGAGTTCATGTAGCACACAGCCGGGGACACCATCCGGTCCCATTGATGCTGTGTTTTTAGCTTTAGAGAGAGCAGCTTTCACCTGCGCATTTGAGATGTCTGGGAGGCTACACTCCGCTGGGATAGTTATCTCTTCTTTTGGGGGGGAGAGGGGGGTGAAGTTTGCACTGAACCTGTCTGCCAGTATGTTGGCAATGTCTGTGGGTTCAGTGATTTTTGTATCATTTTGGACTAATTCTGCGCATATCTGGGAGTTTCACACAGGTTTCTAACGTAGATGAAGAAGGCCTTATGATTGTCTTTTGAATCTATTGCAATTTTTCTCTCAAAGTTGGCCTTGGATGATTTTATGAGTGCTTGTATTTTTTTACTAATAATGATCAAGGGTGTCTTCTCTTTTATGGATTTTGCTATATCATGTAACAGCTTTCTCCTCTTATTGTAAAGTATGTTTATGGCTGGGGTCCACCAGACTGGACGTTTGCCCCTGGTGGAAAGAGTCTTGGTTTTATTAGGGATTGCCTGATCCATGCAGTCCTGGAGATGTTCGTAGAAGGCATTTGTAAGGGCTTCCGCAACTTGGGTTGTGGTTTCCACTGGCTCAGGGGCCTTGAAGGATACCACACCAGTCTTGAGTAGTGTGAAGTTTGCTTTAGAGAAGTTCTTCACTGTGGTCTTTTTTGTTTGGGGTGGGGGCGGGATGTGGATTTCCAGTGAGATAAGTTTGTGATCTGATCTCACCAATGAGGGATATACTTCCAGTGTGGAGCATTTTGTCCCCATGTTTGTGATGATGAGATCTAGTATATTTTCTCCTCTTGTGGGAACGGTGACTAGTTGTTCCATGGCATTTGAATTTATGAACTCCAGGAACCTTTGGGCTAGAAAGTTGGGGCTTGAGTAATGTTCCCAGTCTATATTTGGGTAGTTGAAGTCACCCAATATAATGGTGTTTGGAGATACATTTATACCCTCCAGTGTCTTCAGGAAGGCTGTGTGGGGTTCCTGAGTTTGTGAGGGTGGCCTGTAGCATGCTACAAATTTTAGAGCAGTTTTGCCTATGGTTAATTGCACCTGGATGGTTTCCGATGCTTCGTGCGTTGCCACCAACCTGGAGGTGTGGGTATCCTTGATGAATATGAATACACCCCCTCCTTTTGTGGTGTGGTCCGGGTTTTGGGGCCGGTTGGCATGATATGAGGTAAAACCTGATAGTGCCGGGGTGCTCTCAGGAGCCTTGAACCAGGTTTCAGTCACAGCACAGACATCGATGTTCTCCATACTGAGAAGGGCCTCGAGTGCGTGCATTTTGAGATTTAGACTTCTGGCATTGAGCAGCATTACCCTTAGTTTCTTCCCATTTTTGTTTTCTAGGGTGGTAGGTTTAGAATTTGAGCCTTGCCTAAAAAAGGCACTATGGGGGTGGCAAGAGCCTTAGCCAATATCCGGAATCCCAGGGGTGACAGGTGCAAGCCGTCCCTTGCGAAGCTGCGTGGCTTGTCAAGCATGTCATCCCAGGCAGACAGACACTGGATCCCCTTTGAATGACACCAGAAATTAAGCCAATTGTTAAAGCTGATCATATTGTCTCTATGTTGTTGCATCATTCTTGGTGAAGGAAGGATACTGCTCAGGGTCAGGGTCATACCTGCCTGGGCTACATAATCAGAGAGCTCCTCTATGTCTCTTTTCATGTAGTCCAGGGAGGTACGTCTCAGGTCGTTCACACCAGCATGGACAATGACTGTGTCATATTTGTACTTGCTGTGGAGTGACCCGAGTGCTTGTGTTATGTGGTGGATTCTAGCGCCCGATAGGCAGCTTACTGTGACCCTCTCCTTGTTCAGCCTGGTGAGTGGGACGTCAGTGTGTCTGACTATGGAGTCACCTATGACAAGTATGTTTGGTGTTGTATTTGGCCTTAAGGGCTGTGACTGCTTTGCACACTGATTTTGTGGTTTATGTGTTGCCTGTGGTGTGTCATGAGGTGGCAGTTGCTTGGATGTCTGCTTTGGAGGCCTCTGCTGTTTGGGTAAATTTTTGCTCAGAGCCTCTGAGTATGACTTTGTGTGTTTATGTGTTTGATTCCTTGTTGTGATAGCTTTATGTGAGACTGGTTTTGTGGTGTGTGTAGTTGCCTTCTCCTCCTGTCTGGTCTTGCCAGTCCTGAGTTGAGAGAGCTCAGCCTCCAGTTTGGCTAAATAGCTGCATCTCTCGCAAGTATTTGTGTTATGTGGGAGGAGGAGAGGGTTGTCAGTGTACATGAGGCAATTGTAACATTGCCTCAAAATTCCCAGATTCACCAACTGGACAGGAGAGGACGCCAGCATCTGGCCCTTTTTTCCTGGCAGGGCCAACCAGGTACTTTATTTTTTTCCTGGCAGGGTCAAGCACATACTAATTCTATGTCTGTTTTAAGGGCCATTGATGACTTTTCTTAACCTGGCAGGGTTAACCAGATTCTTGGGAGGCGGTGTGTTTTGGGGATTGTTGATTTTCTTTTTTTAATACACTGGCAGGTTCAACCAGATTCCTGTGGTCTGTGTGTTTTTGGGGGCTGCTGATGACTGTCTTTCACACCTCTCAACCTCTTAGAGCAAGAAATCTGGACAAAGCCATAAATAATGGAGGGATATAGGCCCAAAAGTAGGGACAGTTTTAAATATTGCTCTTGCAAACTTAAAAAGGTGATATAATAAACAATCTTGCTTTAACATTAATTTTCTGAAGGTTATGAAGTCTGAAACTCAGATGTCTGACATTATTTTCTGACTTTAATCTTTAATGATTTGCCAATTGTTTGCCAGAAAAGCACAATTTTATGAGAAACAGACCTAAAATATGAGGCAGAAATCTGTTCAGTTGAGAGCTATGCTTTCTTTTTGTAATATATTCTGACAGGGTTAACCAGATATAGAGAGGCAATGTGTCTTGGGGACTGTTGATGATTTTCTTTTTTTAACATAATACACCGGCAGGGCCAACCAGATGCTACTGTTCGGTGTATTTTGGGGGCTGCTGATGACTTTCTTTCTTTTTTTTAATATAATATCCTGGCAGGTATCAAAGAGATACTAGCTATGCACTGTGTTCTGGGGAGCTGTTTGTGGATGACGTTTTTTTTTCAACTTAATATCTTTTTGCAAGGTTAGTTAGCCAAGATTCATTAGAATGGTTTATCAATGTGTTGTTGTTGAAACAAACTCTACTTTTGCATGAGTAAAATGTGTATAGGTGAACTGAAGTAAGATCACGTGCAAGCTCCTGGCTATGTGTTGTGAAAAAAGTACAGAGATGTAACTGTGGTCTTATTTTCATTAGTTTAAACCTTGTAGGCTCAAGGCAGATTCTCTGGGAAGGCAGTTGGAATGCGGGTAATGCCTACGTGGGATTGACTGTAGTTCTGGATTGCTTTGCAAGACTAATGTGCATTTGAGTGAAGTAAGATCAACCACAAGCTCTGAACTCTGTGTATTGTTTATGTGAAAAAGAAGAATACTTACCTTGATGACAGTGTCGTCTTTTTGCTATTGTTTTAATTTTTAATATTGCAAAATCAAATCAGATACTGTGGGTGGGGTAGACAGTGTAGACTGGAGCTGTGTGTGAAAGAAACAACTGGCCCTGCTGTTTACTGTTGTTGTAATTCCAGCTATGCAAAACTGTAATACTTTTCTGTCCATGCTTTAAGATGACTGTAAAATAATTAGCAAGTCCGTGTAATTCTTAATTTATGTTATTTCATATCTGTTCATGTATATACTGAATGTTTGGTAAAAATGTTTTTAATATGTTGGAGCTCTTCTCCCTGGGCCTATGCTGAAAAAAAATTTCTGACTAAAGCCAGTTGCAGAAACCCGGGTAAACAAAAGTAAAATAAATAAAATAAAATGTGTATTTGGTTGGCGCACACAAGCTGTGACTAATGTTTCTGTCAAAAAATGAAAGTAATGCAAGTATGCAACCCAACTGTTACTATTATTTCTACTTTAATCCTGACAGGGTAAAAAGCAGCTACTTTAGTTAGGCAATGGGGGTATTTGTGAATGAAATGAGTTGACTGGCCTTGGTGTTTACTGTTCTAATTGTGGCTTTTCAAGATTAATGTGTATTTGACTAAAGTCAGCTGTCATACAAGCCTGTAACTATTGTTTCTGTGCAACAGTCATCTTCTTCTTTCGGCTGCTCCCGTTAGGGGTCGCCACAGCGGATCATCTGTTTCCATTTCTTCCTGTCCTCTGCATCTTGCTCTGTCACACCAACCACCTGCATGTCCAATCTCACCACATCCATAAACCTTATCTTAGGCCTTCCTCTTTTCCTGTTACCTGGCAGCTTCATCCTTACCATCTTTTTCCCAATATACTCTGCATCCCTCCTCAGCACATGTCCAAACCAATATAATCTTTCCTCTCTGGCTTTGTCTCCAAACCTTCCAACCTGGACTGACCCTCTAATATACTTATTCCTAATCCTGTCCACCCTCGTCACACCCAGTGCAAATCTTAACATCTTTAACTCTGCCACGTCCAGCTCTGACTCCTGCCTTTTTGTCAATGCCACTGTCTCCAACCCATATAACATAGCTGGTCTCACTACCCTCTTGTAGACCTTCCCTTTCACTCTTACTGGTACTCGTCTGTCACAAATCACTCCTGACACTCTTCTCCACCCACTCCATCCTGTCTGTACTCTCTTCTTCACCTCTCTTCCACACTCACCATTACTCTGAACTGTTGATCCCAAGTACTTAAACTCATTCACCTTTGCCACCTCTACTCCTTGCATCCTCACCATTCCTCTATCCTCCCTCTTATTCACACACATATATTCTTAGTCCTGCTGACCATCATTCCTCTTCTCTCTAGAGCATATCTCCACCTCTCCAGGGTCTCCTCCACCTGTTCCCTACTCTCACCACAAATAATGTCATCTGCAAACATCATAGTCCATGGGGCCTCTTGTCTGATCTCGTCTGTCAACCTGTCCATCACCATTGCAAATAACAAAGGGCTCAGAGCTGATCCTTGATGTAACCTCACCTCTACCTTAAACGCATCCATCACTCCCACCGCAGACCTCACCACTGTCACACTACCCTCGTACATATCCTGTACCACTCTTACATACTCTTCTGACACTCCTGACTTCCTCATACAATACCACAACTCCTCTCCAGGCACCCTGTTATATGCTTTCTCTAAGTCCACAAAGACACAATGCAACTCCTTCTGACCTTCTCTGTACTTCTCCATCAACACTCTCAGAGCAAACATTGCATCTGTAGTGCTCTTTCCTGGCATGAAACCATACTGCTGATCACTAATCATCACCTCCCTTCTTAACCTAGCTTCCACTACTCTTTCCCATAACTTCATTCTGTGACTGATCAATTTAATCCCTCTGTAGTTACTACAGCTCTGCACATCACCCTTATTCTTAACAATCGGTACCAAAACACTTTTTCTTTTCTCCATTCCTCATGCATCCTCTCACTTTCCAAGATTTCATTAAACAATCTAGTTAAAAACTCCACTGCCATTTCACCTAAACACCTCCATGCTTTCACAGGTATGTCATCTGGACGAACAGCTTTTCCATTCTTCATCCTCTTCATAGCTATCCTTACTTCCTCCTTGCTAATCCACTGCACTTCATGATTCACTATCTGCACATCATGCAACCTTCTCTCCCTCTCATTCTCTTCATTCATCAGCCCCTCAGAGTACTCTTTTCATCTGCTCAACATACTCTCCTCGCTTGTGAGTATGTTTCCCTCATTATCCTTTATCACACTTACCTGCTGCACATCTTTACTAGCTCGGTCCCTCTGCCTAGCCAGTCAGTACAGGTCCTTTTCTCCCTCCTTAGTGTCCAACCTTTCATACGCCTTATCCTTAGCCTTCGTCACCTCTCTCTTTGCCATGCACCTCATCTCCTTATACTCTTGTCTACTTTCTTCATCTCTCCGACAGTCCCATTTCTTCTTTGCCAACCTCTTTCTCTGTATACTCTCCTGTACTTCTTCATTCTACCACCAGGTCTCCTTGTCCTCCTTCCTCTTTCCAGATGTCACAACAAGCACCTTTCTAGCCATCTCTCTTACTAGCTCTGCTGTAGTTACCCAGCTATTCCGTAACTCTTCACTGTCACCCAGTGCCTGTCTTAACTCTTCCCTGAACTCCACCTCACAATTGTCCTTTTTCAATTTCCACCATTTGATCCTTGGTACTGCCCTCACACTCCTCCTCCTCTTCTTGATTACCAATGTCATCCTACAAACCACCATCCTATGCTGCCTAACTACACTTTCCCCTGCCACCACTTTACAGTCTCCAATTTCCTTCAGACTGGCCCTTCTACATAATATATAATCCACCTGTCTGCATCTTCCTCCACTCTTGTATGTCACCCTATGCTCCGCCCTCTTGTTAAAATACGTATTCACCACAGCCATGTCCATCCTTTTCGCAAAATCCACTACCATCTGACCTTCTGCATTCCTTTGCTTAACACCATACTTACCCATCGCTTCCTCATCCCCTCTGTTCCCTTCACCAACATGCCCATTGAAACCTGTTCCAATCAACAGTCTCTCACCCTTGGGTACATTCATCACCACTTCATCCAACTCACTACAAATTTTTTCTTTCTCATCCATCACACACTCAACTTGTGGAGCATATGCACTAACAACATTCATCATTACATCATCAATTTCCAACCTCTATCTGACACTCTTTTCATCTCCAAAACACTCTTAGCATACTGTTCCTTCAGGATAACCCCTACACCATTTCTCCTTCCATCCACACCATGATAAAACAATTTGAACCTGCCTCCGATACACCTTGCCTTGCTCCGCTTCCATCTGGTCTCTTGCACACACAATATACCAACCTTCCTGCTGTCCATCATATCAGCTAGCTTTCTCCCTATACCTGTCATACTGCCAACATTCAAAGTTCCGACCCTCACTATCACAGTCCTAGCCTTTACCTGCCTTCGGGCATGCCTTCCCCCTCTTCTCCTCCTTTGGCCAACAGTAGCTCAATTTCAGAGTAAATTAATGTTTTAATCCTGGCAGGGTCAAAGCAGATACTTTAGGTCAGCAATTGATATGGTGGCTGTTTGTGGATGAAATGTTTGGTACTGTAGCCTTGGTGTAATAATTCTGGCTTTGTAGGACTAATGTGTATTTGCATGAAACAAGACAGAATGCAAACTCAATTTGCATGCATCAGTGCAATACAGTACTGAAAACATTACTGATGCTGGCAAGGCCAAACCACCTACCTTAGGTAGGTAATGGGTATGGGGGCCTGTTTGTAAGTGAAATGAGTGGTCCTACTATTTAGTGTTATAATTCTGCTTCCGCAAGACTGCTGTGCATTTGAGTGTAGTGAGATCGGGTGAGTAAAAGCGCTGACCTTTAGCTAATGTATATGTGAAAGCAATAGAGTAATGTAAATGTTGTCTTTTTTTTTTTTTTTTTGCATTTTGTATTGACTACCTGAGAGAGATGCTACATCAAAGGGTGGCTACCACAGGTGTGAATCAGGTAAATACTATGCATTGTTGAAGTGCGAGGTTTATAATACATACTGCAAAGTGTATTTTCACTGGTCTTACCATCCTGACCCTGGCCTGCTTTTGTATAAAAGTGTTCTTTTAATGTGCTTTATACTATATCTGTGTCCCACCTCTCTGTTTAACACAAGCCTACCTTAGCATGTGCTGTAAATAATTTCAGTTTCTATTTGGAGCAAATCTGCCAGAGTTTGTGTTGCAAATAATTGCTTGTAAATATTTGCTTTTCATTTCCTGTAAATTTCAGCATTGCTGCTGACAGGTTTCTGCTCATTTTATACTGCTGAAGTTGTATCCGTGTTGTACTGCTGTAGTTGTTCGTATTAAAGTCTGCAGTTAGATCCTCATTGTTTTGTAACTACTGTTCCACTCATTTAAATTTTCAGTCTTCCTTTACATAAATTTTATTAAAAGCATCATTTCAAATGCTGTTATTTTTTATTGTACAACTTACTCTTTAAGAGCCCAAGTCATCATGCCATACATTTTAAGACTACAAATGAGGAAAGTCCCTTGTAATGAGGTATACTTGAGATGTGTTCAACTGCAAGCCTGCTAGCTAAAGATTTTAGCAGTTGTTTCACATGTTGTGTTTTGCTCCATATTTTGAGAAGCAATGAAGCATTGTTCCACTTTTGGAAAAATGGGGGTTGGTAGCTATGAATGGTCTCACTGAGCATAGTTTATAAAGTCGTGCTACAAGTAGTATAAATTATTGTATGTATTTGTAGAAGATTTTATTAATGCAACTAATATAAAATGTTATAATACACCTTACAGTCTCTTTAAAATAAATAATTTTGAGCACTACAGTGAGATATACCCTTAAATAAATAGATAAGATATGTGGCGCATGATGGTGTTGTGAGCCAGAGCACAAAAGGAAGCACAGCCTTTCTAGAACCCCGTAATGAAAGCTAGAAACACAGCCATAGTGTTGCTTAGAAAGCATGCTGACAGGTGTCAGGCCATTATGGAAGGGGGTGTGGGTTATGACGAGATTTACTTAACCATGCAAAGGTTTGGTCAGGACTATGTAGCCCAAATAATCAGGTGTAATGGCCAGACGTGGGCAGAACTTACCATAACCTTTGCCATGGACCATTGCTTAATTTTTTAAATTTTTTTGCAGTATTTAGTACCTTATCAACTACAATTGAAAGATAAATATAATTTATATATAAGCCCTAATTTATATTGTTCAAAGCTTTCTGTTATAATTTATTTATTAATATTTGTTTGCCAGGATGCTAACCACAGTTTTCAACGTCTTAACGCAAAAAACGTGACTAAAGCCTTATAAATGTACACCAAACAGCACGGCTTTGATTGGCTGGGAGAAAATATTGCATTAAATCCCCTTTGCTGGGCAGTTTCCAGAGAAGGTCAGAGACTCTATCTATTTGTAACATTTTATACTTCTGTAACAGTCCTGTTGTATCATTTTATTGAAGTCTTTTATCAAAAATGTCATCCAGCAGTAACACTAACAAGAGGAAATGCAAATTCTCGGACCACATGAAAACGAAGTATCTGTGCTTTGGTGAAGGATGCACTGAACATGAAGCAAAGTGTTTGGTTTGTGATTCTTACGTGCCCATTGCAAACAATGGTACCACTGATTTAGAATGACACGTTACCAGCAAAAAACACAGAAACATGGTAAGGACATCTGCTTCTTCTGCAAAAATCACATCATTTTTTTCAAGTGAAACATTCAGCAGAAACTTTGAAGACACGTACTGCCAAAGCAACATTAGCATTTCCCACTGTCGCTCATCATAAGTCATATAAATCTAGGGATCGCACTGCTGGTCTAATGCGTAGCCTGTTTGGTGACTCCAAAACTGCTAAAAATATTACAAATGCCAGATCCTCATCACATCACTGTTCTTCACTGCAACAACTAAACTGGCTTGAACTTCCACTCTATCTCAACTACCTCCACTTAATTACTGCACATAACATAATATATAAACCAGCCAACAGCTTGTCCAGCTTTCTCCTCTATATTAACTCCATCCAAACAGACACCTTAGATCTGAAAACAAAATTCTACTTAAAGTCAATAAACCTCAACTTCCAGCTGGCCAAATGCTTTACTCCTTCACAACCTCCAAACTTTGGAATAATCTCCCAACCTCAATAACCTCTGTCTCATACCCTGATGTCTTTAATAAATCCCTCAGACAACACCTCTCTACCTGCTAGTTACGCCCAGGCCAAAAATAACTCTTCTTCTCTTCTCACTACCCCACTCTCTGGGGCTACAGGTATGCACTCTTAGCAGGTCTGCAGCCATACCTATGACTGTTACTACACTGCCTAGACAGACCACTCTCTGGGGCTACAGGTATGCACTCTCAGCAGGTCTGCAGCCATACCTATGACTGTTACTACACTGCCTAGACAGACCACTCTCTGGGGCTACAGGTGTGCACTCTTAGCAGGTCTGCAGCCATACCTATGACTGTTACTACACTGCCTAGACAGACCACTCTCCTGGGGCTACAGGTATGCACTCTTAGCAGGTCTGCAGCAATACCTATGACTGTTAGTACTCTGCCTACACAGATTTATATGCATGTAAATAATTGTATATGATGGTGCTGTTTTTTTCTGCCTCCCAACCAGTAATGTCTACGGCATCTATATGACCACAACTACGTGTTAATATCATTGATGGACTACCATAAAACTGCAGTGGAATTGCTAAAAAACTGTAAATAGTGCTACATTTTTGATATTTGTATTTTTGATATCTGTATTTCTGTAATGTTGACTTTTATGTGGAGCTTTTCTCCCCGGGCCTCCACTGAAAATGAGCTCACCTAGGCCCAGTGGACTCTCCCGGTAAACAAATGCAATAAATAAAATAAATAAATGTGTCAGGACAAAAACGGAGGCAAGTATAAACAATGTCAATGGTCCTCACACTATTATGGAAGTAGTAAAGTCATTAAATGGCATTAACTGCTTTGGAATTGCAACAGATGCCAGTAACCATGGTGTAGAGAAATTATTCCCAATAATCATTCAGCATTTTAATTGGAAAGCTGGTGGAACTCAGACTAGATAACTTGCACTGGATAGCTTGCCAAATGAAGCGTCTGAAATGGTATGTAATTACCTGCTGGAAACAATTGAGAAATACAGTCTGTCGTCAAAATGCATTGCATTTGCAGGAGACAATGCAAATGTGAACTTTGGGGGCATCAACAGGAAAGAAGGCAAGAATGTTTTTTCACAGTTGAAAATGAGCCTTAAGAAGCCATCGGTAGGCCTTAGATGTCCAGCCCATGTTCTTCACAATTGTATTAGACATGGTGCAGATTTAATGGCAGTTGATGTTGAAGCAATTGTGCTGAAGTTGTTCAACTATTTTTCTGTGTATACTGTTCACACAGAGGCTCTAAAAGATTTCTGTGAATTCATTGATGTTAACTGTCAGCAGTTGCTATAACACAGCAAAACCAGAAGGCTCAGCCTATTTCCAGCAATTGAGAGGCTGTTGCAATTATTCTCTGTGCTGAAAGCATACTTTCAGAGCATAAATCAGCCACCAGTGCTGATAAATAATTTTTTCAAGAACAGTTTTTCAGTATATTTGTGGTTTTTGCATTCGCTGATGTCAGTATTTCAGGTGATAATTGCAGCTATTAAAAGGGAAGAAACATCAGTGTTGGAGGTTTGTAGCATCCTACAGTCGACAAACCAAACGCTGCTAAGCAGACAGAGTGAAACTTTTATCTCCCTGAAAGTAAGAGAACTTCTGAAAAAAACTGTGTGAAGATGGCCGGGATGAAGAATGCAAGACATTCATGACAGAGGTTCAGTTCGTGCACCAAGGGTGCATTGATTATTTGGAAAAGTGGATGACACCCTTCGATGAATTTCAGTGCTTTTGTTGGATTTTTTAAACTAAGTGAAAGACAGTACGTTTGATTATTTGTTGCCATACGTACATTATATGAGCGAAAAGGGTATTGTTGTAGACGACGTACAGTTGTTTGACCAGTACTGCAAACTGAAATCATTCATAGGACAGAAAGATGACAATTTTTTGACAGTCTCCTTCATGAACAGTGGTGTTCATACTTTTAACGTGGTGCAAATGAACCCACTTATTCAGAGCTGCTTAAAATCTGTGAATTTTTCTTTTGCATTCCTGGGCACAATGCCAACATTGAAAGAGCATTTTCCTTGATCAACGCACAGTGGACAAAAGAAGGAAATAGATTGTCTGTTGACTCTGTCAGAGGAATTCTTCTTACAAAGTACAATTTTAAGAACGTCTCTTGTCTGGAGATGTTCTTCGTGTTTCACTGTTGCAGTCATAACTGTAGGGTGCTCCTGCCGGCAGGCAGCCCGAGGTCGGCCAGAATCCCAAAGTCTGGGTCCGGCGTCGGCTGTATAGGCTAGTACCCTGACGTCAGTACGCTTTGGTACATAGCCCTCAGCCGACGCCATCTTCTCCAGTCTTTCTTGCCGTGCGGTGGAAAGCAGCTCGCAAGTCATTGGTTGGCGATTATCGAACAGCGTATTTGGTTGTTGTCGGTCCGAAGTTCTTACTTCTCTTCTCAAAGCTAAGTACCCCGTTGGGGAATCTTTTTCTTGTTCCTCCGATGTCAGAAAATGTTAATATTTGTATAGCGTGTGGGAAACAAATACCTCATAAAGATTTCCACTCTTACTGTCTACCTTGCTTAGGCCCTGACCACGACGTTTCTTGTTGTCGGTTCTGTGCCAGGTTCAACTCTCGTACTACCAAGCGCAGGTACGATTGGGCTTTAAATTATTTTGGCAGACGCTTCAATTATAGAATGTCGTCGGACACTACCGGAGTCCAAAAGAAGCGCAAAGACAAAGACAGGCCGCCGAGGTCCAAACAGGACTCGTTGCAGCTGGAGCCAGCATCCGGTTCAGCTGTCGTCAGTGAGGCGCTTTTGCAGCCCCTGTCGTCCGCCACTTCTGAACCAATGGCCGATACGGACTCCCATGGGGAGCCATCAAGGCCCACTATTTTAACTGCTGCAGGACCTTCGGACGTCGCTCCTTCAGATGGGTCTGGAACCGCTGTGCAGGTACCGGCTTCTGAGGGGGTTTTCAGGCCTACTCACATTACTATTTCAAAGGCAAAGGCAAAGACAAAGACTCCTGTTAAGTCTAAAGTTCCAGCTCAAGCTGCTTCTGAATCCACTCCCAAGACACAAAAGCAATTATTGAGGATGGCTGAAGATTTGCTTACAATGATTAGGGGTTCTCACCCCCCTCCTGAGAAAAGGCCTCGACAGGATGTTACTCTGGATTCCTCTGACCAGGCTTCTGTATCTTCTGTTTCTTCCTCAGATCAGGACTATTCCTTTCGCCCTTATGAGGATTCGGATGCTGAGGACTCTTTACCCTCGGCCTCTCCGCCTGAGGATTTTTCTTTTGGGGAAACCCTGCATGAGATGAGGGAACATTTTCATTGGGAAGGACAGGAATATTCTGCTTCCAAGAAGAGGCTTAGAGAATTTCTTCTTCTTCCTCAGCATAGGCCTTTAGCTATCCCTCCTGTTTTGGACATTGTAGATGATGCTTTTTCTGAGGCTAATTTGAATCCTGATTCCATGCCTCCTGCTCCTTCTAAGCCTGATAGATTTTATAGGGTTCCTGACTCTCATTTATTTTTATTTAACCCTTCTGCGGATCCTGAAACTATTTCTCAGGGCTCTAAGGCTGCTAAGGTTGCTACTTCTAAAAATCCTATTCCCTCTGAGAAGGATTCTCGTGCTTTAGACAGGTGGGGAAAAAGGTATATACTTCTGCTACCCTGTCTGTAAGGGCTTTAAATTGCCAGTTTCATATGTTTAAATATCAGCAATTTCTTTTGTCTGTTTTAAAGCAAAAGCTTGCTTCCCTTCCTGCTTGTGCAGAGGATAAGGAACTTCAGGATGTTTTGCATGCTACTGAACAGGTTAACAAGCATAGCTTACATTGTGGTTTTGATGCTTTGGATGCTTCTTGCAGGGCTGCTGCCTCTGGTACTGTTATTAGGAGACATGCCTGGCTTCGTGAACAAAGTTTGCCTGAACAGGTTAAGGCTAAGTTATTAGATGCCCCTGTTCAACAAGATGTTCTTTTGGATCTAAGGCTGAGGAAGTTATTAAAAGATGGAGGAAAAGGCAAAGTCTATGCAGACTGTAAAAGATTTCTTGCAAGTTCAGCCTCCTAGATTTTCCAGGAATTGGCCCTCTAAATATTGGTCCTTTCCCTCGTCTGACACGCCTCAAAGGGGAAGATATAGGCTCCAGAGGTCGTGGTCTAGGCCAGGGCTTATACAGATCTAGACAATGGACTGCTTCTTCACCTAGAAGGGGAGAAGACAGATCCCAATGTCAAAGAAAGCAAACTCAATGACTCTCTCGGTTGGGCTTCAGGACCCCTTCACCTGGACGCCCCCTCAGAGGAAAACTGTCTCTTTTTTACAGAAATTGGACTCATATTACCCAGGACAGATGGGTATTGGACGTGATTTTAAAGGTTACAAATTCCACTTTCACACTTTGCCAAGGACTCACGGTTGGCCAGATCTGCCAAAACTTCAATGGTCAGAGGCCTTAACTCAAGTGGATGCTCTTCTGGCCATGAGAGCCATAGAGCCTGTTCCACTCTCGGAAATGGGAAAAGGGTTTTATTCAAGACTGTTTCTGGTTCCCAGAAAACAAAACTCTTGGAGACCTATTCTGGACCTTTCTGTGTTAAACACCTTTTTGGAAATTCCAAAGTTCAAGATGCTTACTCTGCAACGGCTAATTCCAATGCTCTCTCAGGATGCCTGGATGGTGACATTGGACTTAAAGGAAGCCTATTTACATATTCCCATCAGACAAGAATGCAGGAAATTCCTCAGGTTCAAGGCAGGTTCGAGGCACTTTCAATTCTCTGTTCTGCCCTTTGGTTTATCTACTGCGCCCAGAGTCTTCACCAAGTGCCTGGCACCAGTAGTGGCTTACTGCAGACTTCAGGGGATCCAGATTTACCCCTATTTGGACGACTGCCTTATTCAGGCAGACAGCAAAGATCTTCTGCTTCAACATCTGGACTTTGTTCAACGTCTTCTCCTCCTACTGGGATTCTCAGTGAACATAAAAAAGTCACATTTGATCCCTTCTCAACAAATGATATTCTTGGGAGCCCTCTTAAATACAACCTTACAAAGGGCCTTCCTCACTCCAGAAAAACAAATTCAGCTGGCTTCTACTTTCAACACCTTGGCAACTCTATCTCAGCTCACTGCAAGGAAATTCCTGCAGGCTCTGGGCTACATGGCTTCCTGCATTCTGTTGATTCCAAACGCAAGGCTTCACATGAGAAAGCTTCAATGGTATCTGAAAAGTGTATGGTCACAGCATTACCACAATCTGGATATTCTGATTCCTCTGATCCCCTGCCTTCAGAAGGAGTTCCTCTGGTGGTCCAGGGCATGCACTTCAAATGAAGGAAAACCTTTTCGTCTTCCTCAACCTACTCAAATCCTAACCACGGACGCCTCGGATTATGCTTGGGGAGCACACTTTCTAAACAATTGCCAGCAGGGAACCTGGACAAAGAACCATCTTCACTGGCACATCAATCTGAAGGAAATGTTGGCAGTCCAAAACGCCCTTCTAGCCTTCAAGAATCTTCTACAACCAGGCCCTCTGCTAATTCGCACAGACAACACCACGGTCATGTGGTACATCAACAAGCAGGGGGGTTCTCATTCATACCCCCTTTGCAGACTAGCTATGGGTTTATGGGACACAGCTCTAAATTTGAATCTACATCTTCAGGCTCAATTCATTCCAGGGAAACAGAATCTCTTAGCAGACAGCCTGAGCAGAAACATTTCAGATCCTCACGAATGAATGCTAGACACCAACTTGTTCAACAGGATTACTGCAGTTTGGGGATGTCCCCAGATAGATCTGTTTGCATCCCATCTCAATCATCAGCTGCCTCGCTTTTGCACCAGGTCCTTCCACAAAGCAGCTTGGAGAGTGGATGCCCTGTCCTTCAGCTGGAGAAGCCTTTCAGCATATGCCTTCCCTCCTCTTCCTCTACTACCTCGGGTATTACTGAAAATAAAACAGGACAAGCCCAAGTTCCTCATCTTGATTGCTCCAAATTGGCCTCGACAGTTTTGGTATCCAACTTTAAAGCTCCTGTTCTCGGGTCCTCCTTGGATTCTCCCACTGAACCCTTTGCTTCTGTCCCAGCATCAGGGTCAGTTACTACATTCTAATCTCAAGACCCTTTGCCTGGCAGCTTGGCTCTTCAAAGGAGTTTGATTCCTTCTAGTCTTCCCAAACAAGTTTTGGATGTTCTTTTGGAAGCTAGACGGCCTAGCACTAGGAAATCCTATGCCTCTAAATGGAAGAGGTTTTCTATTTGGATGCAGGACCGAGGTTCTGATCCTCAGGTACCTGATCTCTCTTCTATTTTGCTTTACCTTTCGGAACTTTTATCTAAAGGACTTTCCTTTTCTTCCATTAAGATTCATGCTTCTGCTATCTCTGCACATTTCAGTTCTGATCCTCCTGTCTTTTCTCATCCTTTGGTGAAGCAGTTCTTGAGAGGGGCTAAAACTTTGCGGCCTCCAAGGACCCCTCCTGTCCCTGCCTGGGATCTTAATTATGTTTTAGAAAAACTTACTTTGCCTCCTTTTGAGCCTGCTGCATCTTCAGATATTAAGTTTCTATCCTGGAAGACTGTTCTTTTGTTAGCATTGACCTCTGCCAGAAGGGTCTCAGAGTTGCAAGCTCTCATGGCTGTGGAACCATACCTTATTTTCCATCAGGACAGAGTATCCTTGAGGACCAATCCTACTTTCATGCCTAAAGTGATTTCGAAAGTGGCTTTAAATCAGACAATTCACCTTCCTACTTTCTTTCCAAATCCTCAAAACAAAGGGGAAAGGATTTTGCATTCATTGGATGTACACAGACAGTTACGATTTTACCTGGACAAGACTAAAGATTTCAGAAAGTCTAACCAATTGTTTGTTTCCTTTGCCTCCAGTTCTCTTGGAAAACCTATTTCTAAACAAACTATTTCCAAATGGATTGCTTATGGAATCAGATTTTGTTACACTCATCATGGGAAACAGTTTCCAGGTACCATTAGAAATCACTCTACTAGAGCAGCTGCCACTTCTACAGCTTTCCTCAGAGGAGTCCCTACCAAGGATATCTTGGAAGCTGCCACTTGGAGTTCTGTGCATACTTTTTCCAAGCACTACAATCTCCCCTTGTTTTCTAAGTCCAGGGCAGGCTTTGCCTCTGCTGTCTTGCAGGGTATTCTTGCCTAAAGCCTCCTCCCCTTTTACACTGCTTTGGGATTCCACCCTACAGTTATGACTGCAACAGTGAAACACGAAGAACATAGTACAGTTGTGTACACCTACCATAAATGTAGATGTTCGAGTGTCTTCACTGTTGCAGTCGGGGTTCCTCCCTCCTATCCCCTCTTTTCCTTTTTTGTGGTGTATTTGTGTTTCCTTGTTGGATTCATTTTTGGTTTGTTGGGGACTTCTGACATCTAGGGCAAGAAAGGCTGGAGAAGATGGTGTCGGCTGAGGGCTATGTACCAAAGCGTACTGACGTCAGGGTACTAGCCTATACAGCCGACGCCGGACCCAGACTTTGGGATTCTGGCCGACCTCGGGCTGCCTGCTGGCAGGAGCACCCTACAGTTATGACTGCAACAGTGAAGACACTCGAACATCTACATTTATGGTAGGTGTACACAACTGTACTTTCCATGCCAATGTTGCCGAGAATGATGAACTGCTGCAAAAAGTCGCCTCGTCCGAGAAATATGAAAACTCATAGTTTTGCTATAACTTTTAATTTTGATGACTCGTTTTGTGAGCTGTCAAATTGGTTGTTTTTAAAGTTTTCATCGTAACACACAGTCTGATTGTAGCTGTCCCTGCAATGGTTACATGATGTGGTTACATGAACAGGATCATTATTAGGCAGCCATATTGTTGTAGAATAGAAGATGGTTTATTAACTGAAAGAAAGTCATTTTTAGGTTTATGGAGTCCTTTTATTTTAATTTCTTTGTTTTAGGACACGCGCAAGGAGCATTTTGGTTTAAATTAGTAAGACAAGGATGTGAGAGTCTATGGGTGCAATATATTGTGGGGATTTGCTTGTTACTCTTGTATTAAGCTTCTGTATTTATGAGCAGTAAACTCCTAGCAGTACCATTACATGAAGAAGAAAGCCAACATGCCTTAACTCTTGAGTATTTTAACGATCTAAACCTGTTCAGTAGTGGATTTGTTATATTTTCAATGAAACTATTCAGTGGTGAATTGGTTGTTTTCTCCATCAACATGTTCAGTAATAAATTGGTTATTTTGTCCTTGAAGCAAACTACCAGCTTAATGTAATTACACATTGAAATGTTACTGTACAGCAGTCCAGGTGGCCCCTGTATCAGTAAGGAATTATTTGTAGCAGCATTACACTGTCTTTTATGAACAGAACAGGACACATTCTTCTTTGTCCTCCTTTATCATGGCTTTGTCTTCTTTTTATGAGCTTTGGTGTCCTCCTTTGGGTTCACAGGTATCTGGTAATCCTAGATATACCCAACAAAGTAGGTTTAATTGCTGGTGCTATCTGTGGAGAAAAAATGACTTGCTGTCAGCTGTTAGCTCATTACTTTGGCTTTGCATTAGTAATGAGATTTTTGTGAAGCAGCTTGGAACACCTTAATGCATGGCAGCTATCTGTTTAGAGCAAAGGTGAAACATATTACAAGGCCATCCTCTTTTATTGCAAACTGACATCTGAACTCTTTAGAGAAGGGGCTATAACTGCTTGGTTGAGGTTGTCTGGATGAAAATAACTGGCCTTATTGTCATTTGCTCTGCTTAAACAGTCATCTCTCAAAAAAATTAGGAAACAAAATGCATCGCAGAACATCCAGTCCTTCAGAGCTTCTGGGGACATGATGGACCTCCACACTCCAAGGCTGTATATGTGGCCTCTTTCCTGAGCTCCACCTAGTCTAAAATCAGCCCTGACAAACTGTACCCTGCAACAGATGGAGTGATCTCAGAGGTTCCTAACAAAAAAAAAAAAATACAGGGTGTAAATAACATGCCCTGTGTGGATAGACTAAAATCCTTATCCCTTTGGTCTGTTTCTTACCAAGTATTAAGGGATGATCTATGCTTAGCCTACAAGGCACTCAAAAATCCAGCCCGGCTGAAACGGTTACACATTCACAAGACAAACTGTACACGGGTCACTCAACCTAGGGATCTAAACCTGGTCTATTATATAAAGAAAACATGTTGGAGGCACAAGTGTGTCTCAGAGATTACCCCTTCTCTGTAACAGGCATGCTATTCATGTAAAGCAGAGTCCTTCCCTAACCCACTTCAAATGCAGTTTGGATCAGTGGATGGTTAATTGTAAATTCACTGCTAGGATGATGCCAATGTCCCTTATGGACGGGGCAGTCTGTAAAATGCTCAAAGGCATAAGCACAAACCTAAGCCATCCTCTGAATTCCACACCTGGCTATCTCCTGGTTATAATGTAATCCGTTCAGACAGACTCCATAAAAAGGTGGTGGTATAGCACCAATCTATCAAAACTCACTACAAATAACTACCTATACAAAACCCTTCCCCACTTTCGAAAACCTAGAACTCTTACTCACATCCCTTCACATAAATAGAAACAAATATGCATAGCTGTAATCTGTATTCTCCCTAGCCACAATATCCACATACTTGAAGACTTTGTATCCTGGATTAATCAGAATATACTGCATGAAACTGTTATTCTAGGAGACACCAACATTAATTGGTTAAACTTAGATAGCCCCTCCCCTGCATACAGCATAAACCTTCATAGTTTTTACTCATCTCATCACTACCCCTACCCATGGTGTATCAACAGACTCTGAATCTACCTTAGACTGGATACTACTAACACATCCCCAAAACTACACAAACTCAGGCACCCTACCAAACACACTAGGTCACCATCTCCCAGCATATACTTGTAGGACCCAACTTCAGTCAAGTAAAACACATTCATATAGAACCTCCAGAAACCTTGCCCACTTTGATAGCGATCAGTTTATAAATATCCTAAACTCCCACAGCTGGAACCCCCTAAAAACACTCCCCTTAGATGAATCCATTGATTATTTCAACAAGCTCTTCCTAGATACCCTCACTAGCCTAGCTCCTATGCGTACCAAATGAACAAAAAACAATCATGCCCCTGGTTAACAAAACCAACCAAACAAACCATCTCTCTCAGAACCAAAGCTTGGATAATATGGCTAAGAGAGAGAGAACAAAACAAAATGAACTTCACTATAATCAACTGCGTAATAAATCAAAAAAGCTTGTGATACAGGACAAAAAAGATTATTTCTCCACCAAACTGTCTTCCTCATACAACAACCCCAAAAAATTTTGGAAATCTGTCTCCACTTTACTTAACCCAGATACTATCCAAAACCCATCCCCAGCACAAGAAAAAACACCACAAGAAATGTACCAAGAATTTAATACCCATTTCATCTCTACCATTCAAAAGCTACTCAAAGGTATCCCATCAAGCCCTAATATCCACCTGCCTCTAATATCCATCTGAAAGGGAGGGGGTGTGTTTAGTAGGTACTAAACACACCCCCTCCCTTTCAGATCACACCAATATTCCACCAGCAAACTCCTCTATGCAACATGTACCCACCTCCCAGGTCTTGAAACTCTTACAACAACTCAAACCTTGCTCACTATCTGCAGACAATCTTCCCCCTGAATACCTGCAGCTAGCAGCTACAGCAATAGCATACCCTGTTACCATTCTCATAAATCGCTCACTCTCCGAATCATACGTTCCCCTCCTATGGAAAAAAATCTATCATTTCCCCTTTACATGAAGGAGGAAACTCTCATGCTCTTTCTAACTACCGCCCCATCTCTATACTCTCCCACTATCAAACATCTTGGAAAAATGTGTCCACTCACAACTGGCTAAACACCTAACTAGTAATGCTCTTCTATCCCACACCCAACATGGGTTTCGCCTAGGGCATAGCACTATCACTGCCTTGCTCTCCTTCACTGACACTGTCAACAAAGCCCTAGATGCTGGTCATTATACCTTAGTTATCCTACTAGACCTATCTAAGGCCTTCGACACAGTGTCGCATACTAAGCTAGTAAGTCAACTATCAAAACTAGGCTGCTCCCTAAAATCCCTAGAATGGTTCATCTCTTACTTAGAAAGTAGGGAACAGTCAGTAAGGTTGCAAAATGTACAATCCACTTATCAACCCAACAATATAGGAGTACCACAAGGATCAATGTTAGGTCCTCTAATATTCAATATTTTCATCAATGACCTGCACAAAGCCCCCCTCCCCCCCATCCAGAATCTTGTCCAATATGCTAACGACTCAACTCTGATAGCCTCCTTTAAGACCTTCTCTGATCTTCTCACAGTCACACAACAGGCTTTTACCTCCATCGAATCATGGCTTATCAACACACAACTTATACTAAACCCCCAAAAAACTAAACTTTTACTTTTCTCAGCAAAACCACCTGACCCTGACTTCAAAATCTTTGCAAAGGACGGCACACAAATAGAACTAGTGAAAACAGCTAAATTACTAGGATTAACAATAGACAACAAACTCACTTTCAAACCGCACATCTTAAATGCAGTAAAGAAAACCCACTTCAAATTAGGCAAACTGTATAGACACAAACTCTATATGGATAAATCCACTAAATCAAAATTAGCCAATACCCTACTCATCCCCTCCCTTCTATATGGTAGTGCTATTTTTACCACTCTACACACAACCCGTAGTAACAAACTACATTCTTGTTACAATATAATAGCCAAATTTACCTCTGAAAAACCACATCACACTCATCACTGCCAAGCAATTACCAAACTAAAATGGCTCGAATTTTCCCACCATCTACACTACAACCAACTAACTTTAGTCCACAAGCTAATCAGTAAACCTAATCAATGCCCAGCTCTTGGTTCACTCCTACAAACGTACATCCCCACAAGAACACTAAGATCTTCCTGTAAGCACATGCTTTCTGTTACAAAACCCAACAAAAGAGCCGGACAATGTCTGTTCTCTCATTCAATCGCCAAACTATGGAATATGTTACCATCCGAATTAACACAAACTGACCATCCAAAAAAATTCAAAGAAGCCCTAAAATCTCATTATCTAAATAATCCTTCCTGTTCATGCCTTAGAAGCAAACCTCCTTAAACAACACACACAACACAGACTTCTAGACTGGTATATGTTAAGTACACTAGCCAATCACAGATATAGTGTAAACTACACTGTCTGCAAATGAATTTACTGTATCAAAATCCAGGGGTTTCCACTAACGTAACATCTTAACCTATGTAATGTTTTCCTAACGCATTATCAATGTAAGCCTATACATTTGTAAATTGTAAAATGCATTATTACTATTATATTTCTAATACTTTTAAATCTTATGCTAAATTTTATCTCTTTTTGTATTACTTTATCTCTTATTGTAATACTCTGAGGAGCTTTTCTCCCCGGGCCTCCACTGAAAATGGGTCTTTGACCCAGTGGACCTTCCCAGTCAACAAATGCTAATAAATAATAAATAAATAAATTAAAAATAAATTAGGGACGGAAAATCAGGTAGAATTCAGGTAATAATGTCTAACCTTGTTAGGGCTCTTAAGCTGTTAGACTAAAAATATCCTATGACCCTTTGATCATCGGTGTGCACAGAATGCTGCTGTAGCTTGGGGAGAGGGACTGAGAGAGGGAGTCAATGTCATTATTTCTTTAATTTTCCACCCATGCTTCAGCAGTGTGCATAAGTTGCTATATCTAGTTTGGGCAGGGGGTGGCATGGTCATTATTTCTTTAACTTTCCACACAAACATCTGGGGTATTCACAGAGGGTCACTATAGCTTTTGTAGGAGCAGTGCACATCCTAAGAATAATAAGTTGGACATTTTACCATGATCATTATTTTTTCACTTTCCTCACAATCGAGCATCAGTTGCATATATAGCTGGCTATCTTTTGGGGGTGGGTAAGGAGGGATGCTGTTTATATATGTCTGACAGTAATAGGATGAAATATGTTACACTAAAGTTGTTTTGTTTTTCAGTTTTGTCCCAGTCTGGCATCAGAGGAGTATGTGGAATATGGTTGTCTTTTGGGGGTGGAATGAAGAGGAATGCTGTATACACGTGTGACAACATCAACTTGAATTATATGATTGTGGCCATTTGTTTACCGGGGAAAGTCTGACTTGGAACAAAGCCAATTTTCAGCAGAGGGCCAGGGAGAAATGCTCTAGATGGAATGTAATTGGATTATACACTGTAAACCTTGATGAGTTTTGGGATTTAAATTGTTGAGCCATGAATTTATCGTTAGAGTGGAGAAGCTTCTGTGGTTTATACCACAGTAGGACAGTATGCAGGGAAGGGCATTCATCTCGGTGATGAGGTATGGAATCAGTATTTTGTAGCTGAAGGAATTTATGATAGTTTGGGAATTCCATCCAAAATTATTCAAGTTTTCCTACGAGGCTGTTGCGCAAGTTAGTAAAGATAGGGACAGTGCTTAGGAGTGTTGGTAGGAAATAAGCAAGTCCAGTACATTTAGGATCCTGGCCAGTGAGAGACAGCTTGGCTCTGTATAGAGCTCCAAGCCTTTGTGAGTTTTCTTTATAACATTATGCATATGAAAATCAAACTTGAGCTTATCATAAACTGTTACACCAAATAACTTGGTGTTGGAAACCTGCTTAAGTATAATGTATTGAGCAAAGAAAATATTAAAGCTATGTGATTTTTGGGAACTAGTTTTAGAGAGCATCAGTTTAGTTTTTTTTGTTTGTTTGTTTGCATTAAGTGTAAGGTGAGCATTATCTATCCACTGTTCTACTGCTGAGTAAGATTCTCCAGGGATCTAAACCTTGTCATCACAATGAACAAAACATGCTGGAGGGATAGGTTCCTGACCCAGAGACTCCCCATACTCTGTAATAGACTCATGTATGTCAAGCAGAGCGCCTCCTTGGCCCTCTTCAAAAGGAACCTTGATGACTGGATGGGCGATAGGAAATTCACCCCGGGGATCATGTCAGTCGCCCTGCTATACAGGGGTCCAGAGAAGTAAATATTGTGCGAAGAAAAATCCAGGGAATTGTTATGGCTAGGCTTGTATAGGCCGTAGGGCCGATAGCCTAGTACCAACCCATGAACCTATGAGTAATAGTCTGCAGCTGTCCCAAGGAGGGGGTGGAGCAAATGATTGTAGCATTATGTGCATATTGAATCATAGTGGATGGAAATGTACAGTGTACAGCTTATTTATGGACATGTTGAATAGCAAGAATTCAAGTATGGACCCTTAGTGGAGACTTAAAGGGATTGGAAGGAGGAATGTGTTTTGCTACCTTTTTGCTTAGGTATGATTACTTAGGTAGCTTTTGATCCATGCTAATATTGTGTGAGATAAGTCCTGTTAGGGTCTGAATTAGTTTTGGGTGGAGAACAGTATCAAATGCTTTAGAGTGGTCCAAAAATATCTGCAACTAGTTTGCTAGCATTACACTGTTGGTTGACATTGTCTAGAAATGATAGCAGAGTAGTAATAGTGCTATGCTTCGGGCAGAAACCATGTTGGATAGGTGAGAGGAAATTATTGCAGAGTAGATACTGGAGAATTTGGGTATGAATTAGATGCTTCAGGATTTTTGACAGAAGGAAAAAGTATAGCCATGGGTCAGTAGATACCAAGTAAAGCATAGTTTCCTCCCTTAAGATGTGGTATGATATATGATGATTGTTTCCATATTTCAGGAACATGCGACATTCGATAATGGGTCTGTTTTTAAGGATGGAGATTAAAAACACTAAAGCCTCAGCCTGCTGACAGGTTATCAGCTATTAGAGTAGCTAACTTCAATTTAAGCAGGAATGTTTTGATGGATGCAGTATAGGTTATTTTTAATGTAAAGGTGTTTGTTTAATGTAGATTTTCTGGTTGATCATAGCATAGCATAGCTGAGAACTTGTAGAGCTACTTATCATGGTTGCTGTGTTGATGATGTAGGCATTAAATGTGTTTGGTATAATGCTAAGACAAAGTTGGATGATTATGGACAAATATATTTTTGGATTACTCTGGGAAGTGTTCTGGATATTGACAAAGTAATCTTTTTTGTATTTCTTTACAAGGGCTTTTAGTTGTTTCTATAGAGATTTGTGGGACTGGCAGTTTGAAAGAGTTTTGTTACTCTGACAGATATTTCAGGCTTTTTCTCTACGTAAATGTAGAAAAGAACCCTTCTTTTCTAAATTTAAGTTTTTTGCTGATTGGGTATGAACATTGCTTAACAACTCTTCTAAACTTTGGATTTACTATTTTTCTCTAAGTCTCATGACATGGTCGTGAGCTACTCAGGATGCATTTTTAGATTTTTATTTGTGTATTTTTACATGATGCATGTGCATTTAGTAAGTTTAAGAAGATCTGATTAAAGGTGAGAGTGGCTACATCTACGGTTAGCTCTTTTAGGCAGTGCCAGTTAACCTGATGGAGGGCATTGGAGAAAGAGCCAGCCAGTGTTGTTTTTATCAAGGGTTCTGATTAGTTTATGTTGATGAAAATTTGTTGGTCTGTTGTCTTTCTAATGATAAAAGTCAGGGGTGATCATATGCAGAGAAGGAACTAGGTTTAAGAGGCAGAATTTGAATGAGCCATATAATGCTTAGCTGACAATGACTGGATAGATTATCAGTAATGTATAATGTTTGCAACTACAGATGTTTCAGTGATGTCTGTGATGTATACTGTTTGCAACTAAAGTGGTGTCATGTTATTTGTTTTTCATTTATATAAATGTAAGATTGCCTGTCATATGTGAAAATTTAATAAAGATGTTTGTTGGAAAAAAGGTCAGGGGTGTTCACGTAGAGAATCAGATAGAGTGCCTGCTTGAGTGATTTTATTTGGGATGGTAGAACATATCCAGTCTAAGACCAATGTAGAGTCATTGGCCTTGCAATTAATGGTTGAAGTGGTACTGTGTTGAGAGAAATTATAAAGACTGAGCGAATAGTTAATAAAGGTATGTAGTGTAGCCCAATTTATTTTAAAATCACCAAGTATGAGAGGTTTCAAGTTTAATATATTTTGATAATCAAGATAGACTGTCTTCAAGTGTACTATGGTTGTTGTTCTGGGCAATATATAATGCTGCAATATGGATCTCTTTGTTTGGGTTTAGTTGACGTTAGGTGATTAGAATTTCTGCACCATTAAATTTAGACATGTTATTTTTGGTAGATGTTTATTTGGAGATTGTTTTATATGTATTACAGTGTCAGTAGTGCAAAAGAAACTCCTTTGAGTGAATAGAGTGGTCCAAAAACACTTGCTTTTGGTGCAGAAGACTGCAGGTTCCATTCCCACGACAGGCAGGTCAAATTGCTAATATAGCAGTGCAGCATAAGAGGGGGTGCTACACTCCTGAGTGCAATGTCCTTCAGATGAGACATTAAACTGAAGTCCCATCTGCCTGAGTTGGTGGTGGCTCAGGTGGATGTAAAAGAACTCATGGCAGCTAACAAAAAGCGTGGGGGAAGTTCAAACTTTCCCTAGTAGTATAAATACCACCTTAAGGCTTCCCCGAAAAGAGGATACTAGCCTTGTGGGGCTAACCCAGTCAACAAAGAATAGATAAATAAATAGATTTTACTACATCACCTGCCCTTCTGCTTTCTCGATCTAGTGGAAACGTACTATAACATGAAGGTGGGATTTCCTCATTAGATATGCTCAACTTCAACCATATTTCAGTGAGAACAGGAGCATTGGGAGTTTGGAAAGATACAAGAATATAGTTCAGTCATTTTGATGCAAAGGCTCTGGATATTTCTGTTAAATAGTTTTAAGGATCTGTTATTACTTTGTAAGTTTTGTTTCATGTAGATGTACATTCTGGAAGGGAAGAAGTTATAACATTTGAGCATGGTTTTGAGTGGACATCCCCACATTGTGTTAGTATATTGTGTGAGGCTGGGGTAGAAGAATAAAAGTAAACTCAGGTTGTTCAGGCATTTTGGGATATATTCCGTCTCTTACTTTTTTGCACTATAAATATATTTTGGTTTTATGAAGTGGGTAGATTGAGTATGAAAGAATTCAGGAGTGATAATGAGATGACCAGTGGGAATGGGGTACATCAGGCAATGTCGCCTGGGGTTGTGTGAAGGAAGATAAAAGCGGGTTCAATGGGAGGTGATGAAGACAGAATGTAAAACTAAGAGTAAAGAGTGGAAAAGTCAGAAGCACAGTTACATAGGAGAATGTATCAGTGAGGAGTATGATATCAATGCTAGAACTACACCGGGGAGATATGAGATGGGAGTTATTTATAGAAATGTATCCTGACGGAGGGGTATGAATAGCAAGGCACATTTACATATTATTAGCAATATCAAGTGGAGAAAGAAACAGAGTATTACAATGAGTCTGATTATATAATACTATAGTGAGGGAAGGTTTGCTAGAAAATGTAAGTTAGCTAGGATGCAGTTTTGTATGGTAGAGAGAGAGCAGGATTATTTTGACTGGTTCAGAATTATGGAAGGCATTCTGTGGTTACCAATCAACTATTCTTCCCTTCATGAGTAATGCTATATGCCCCTTCTTTAAATAATAATAGCAAATCCTTTAACCTTCTCCCTATAATAACATATGTACCATTCTCTGTGACATTAATCAGTACTTTAATACTCCACTTTGTAATATTTCCATAAAATACAATTTTATAAAGTTAGTGGTCAGCAATATATCTAATCTAGATTTATCTCCCTTCTTTTTCATATTAAACAAGTGTCTTAAATATAATGTTTCCAAATATGACAATATCTCTCCTGGAGACTTTAATGCTTTATTTACCATTATTTATGAACAACACAATTCCTGCATCTAAACAAAATGACTTTCCTAAGAAAGGAGGGACTTGCTCTTTCCTACCTTGTGCAGCATCTTTTGATTCGGTTAAAATTAACTTTCTAGATTTGTTTTTCAGTACACACAGTCAACCTTTATTTTCATCCAGGAAAGTAATAAATCTAGAGACCACACAAATACATGTCCTGTGGGATTCAGTAAACACGATGTAGGTTCCAAGTGAAGCCTACATGGAGTTTAATTGTGTGTGCCGGTGATGAGCGGTGATCAGTAGTGCTAATTACATATTAATGCCATGCACTGCATTTAAACATAAACGAGTGCAATTTTAAAACCATGTAAAGCAACATGGATAGCAAACCAAACCTGGTTACCTCAGAACACAGTAGATTATCAGGATTGAGCAGAATGCCACATTGATTACCAGGGCTTAACATATAGTTATCTATATGTTCCAAACACAGTACATGATAGTATATACAGAGCAAAATATTGTGAAATCCCATTCCAGGCATTGTGTACTGAAGTGAGATGGTTCTGCACTAACACACTTGTACAACTATTATGACATGTAAGCAATCTATGACTGTAATCACACACACTGTCCTGACACTATAACATCTGCTGGAGGTGTTAGAAGGGACAGTGCTATATCTGTATGTGACATTATGATATATTATATGGTACGACCCACACTACCATGAATGTTACCCATGCCATTAATGCTGTCAAACAGCTATGTATGTACTGTGTGCATCCCTGGAACAGGTATCACACATGCATCTGCTATAACAACTAGATGGAAGTTCCACACCATCAGACAGTAATGTTTATGTCACAAAATGAATACCTAGGTATGGCCAAAAAGATGTGTGACAGCTCACTGTGACAAAGGTGGTACACTTCAGTTACACATCACTGGAAGAGGTACATGAAGAAGGGTGCATTATACTCAGGTACTGGTGTGATGAAAGCTGGGAACTATAGAGGTATTATGGACTTTGATGTGGATGTTTTTTACATACTCAGTAGTTGTGTTACATACAAAGTTGTAGTCAGCACTGTGACTGCATACTAGTGGATGTTCCACATACCATCTACCCCAGAACACAGGTCACATATTTACTGGTCTGCTTACAGGGTATGAAGTCTACATTATCCTTAGGTTGTGCATTTGTTTTCATGACGTAATAAATCCCCCAATTTTTGTTTCATTGTAGGTGTTGTGATGGCTGTGGCAACAATCTTTGGATGTGTTGATAATGTCTGTATTGTACTAGTATCACAGCTGGATTCGATGATTGCCCATGGTCTGTAGTCCTTCAGACAACTGTTTGGACACAGGATGTGTATGTCAGTCGTAATGTTTGTGACATAAATAAT